>NC_133790.1:30182947-30263802 GCF_003597395.2 Chelonoidis abingdonii | reverse complement strand
GAGCGCTGCAAGATGCAGCGCTGTAAAGTGTCAGTGTAATCAGGGCGGCAGCGCTGGGAACGCGGCTCCCAGCGCTGCACGCTACACTCGTAAGGGATGTGGTTTACAAGCAGCGCTGGGAGAGCTCTCTCCCAGCGCTGTGGCTTTGACTACACTCACACTTCAAAGCGCTGCCGCGGCAGCGCTCCCACAGCGCTGCTGGGGCAGCGCTTTGAAATGTCTAATGTAGCCAAGTCCTCAGCTGTAATTATAACATTCCTTCAGCTTGGACAATGAAAACAGTCTGATCGGTTTCTCTTTTGCTTTTAGTTAGTTTCATGTTCTGATTCTTATGCACTAGCCCAGCGCTAACACTGCAGCGCATCCTTTACTTAAATATAAGTTGTGGTTTGTTTTTTTATCAGAACCCCCTTTTTAAAACTTCATGGTAACACTTCTTTTGGTCTTAGGTTTTCTTGAAGCTGTTTTTTTCCAGCATCTACTTTCAGAGGTGGACTTGCTCTGACAGTGTTGCTTTAAGAAAGAGGCCCACGATCAAATCTCTACAAATAATGATTCCAGAATATTTTGCTGTGTGCTGATGCTTGCATTTAGCAAGAGCATCGTCCTTCCAGTTTAGTGGGATAAGCAAAAGAAGGAATGATTGCAGGCTGCAGCTGGAGTGGAGAGAGCTCTGGAGCCGGAGGAGGTGCTGGGCTGCGGATTTAATTGCTGGTTATTTATGGAAGCAGGGAGATGGAGGGGGGAGTAATTAACTCTGCAACAAAAAGTTAGGTGTGTACGTGTAGTCTCCCCTTTCCCCACATGCCTTGTGCCACTGCAGGATGTCCAGCTGCGATCCCTTCTGCAGCATGGCATCAGGCATGGGCTCCAGCTCTGCTAGTGATCAAACATGTGAGGCGGGAAGAGCAAGTGTGGAATTATTCAGGTTACCTGCAGAGGCAGAAGAGTCGTTATCCTGGCCTCAGCCCTGTGGTGAGACACCTGCACTCTGCTACCTGCCACCATTGGGTCTGTGATGAATGATGCAAGTAGGATAGAAACAGAGCACACAGCAGCAGCAGCATTTCCCTACACCCAGTCCCACCGTTAGAGTAAGCAGATCTCTGACTCGCCCTTGTACCTCTTCCCTTTTGATGGGTCTGTTCACTGTGTCTCGCACCTGAGATCTAGGCAGGGCAGAAAGCCCAGCTTAATCTCTGCTAGTATCCGGAATTCAAGGATGTCCGATCTCCACACCATTGTTATTTAAATCTTATTGGAGAGAGTCCTTTCAAAGCTGTGGCTGTCTGCACTATCTCAATGATCTCTATTTTCTAGGCTGAAGATCTGCTCCCGTTCCAGCCGTTGGTGCAGCTACACGAGTGCAAACCTGTAGTTCAGACGGGCAAGCCCATATTGCACCCAGGCAGCTTAGCTCTGCTAGAAACCAGGGCAAGCTGCAGAGGTGCCAATCATGGTGTAGAGCAGTGGTTCTCAACTGGGGGTCCACAGACTGTGTCTAAGGGATCCACGAAAGACTTAGACTGAAAACTGACTGAACAGAATGCAACTCTATGTACAGATGATCGATTTCCAATGGGCGCTGCATCTCATTCGAAATTTCCAACAGGGTCCGCAAATGAAAAAGGGTTGAAAAGCACAGGCATAGAGCATCCTTGCCCGGGTGTGCTAGAAATTGCATTGATGCAGCTCCACAGGTGGCAGTAATAGGTGCAGATGTGCAGTGCAGACAGTGCCCTGGAGAGGGACTCTTGCCTGGCGTTGGACAGGTCAGGTCAGTTCGCCACTAGCTCTGCACTAGGTAGGCTTGGTACCTGACTTTTCAAGCTGCCTTACTTTTAAAACCTGGACCATGTTCTCCGTCAGCCACCTGGCATCATGTCCCCTCTCCCCTGGCCCCAGCCGGTGGACCCTCTGAAGCGTGCAGTCACACACCAGAACGAATGGGGAATTGGAGCGCTGCTTCCCTCCGATTTTGTGTGGCCCAGGAAGCAGCTGTTTTTCACCTGGCTATTCATAAAGCTGCAGGCCGAGCTGGCCTGGTAGCATGTATGTGAGTGATCAGACTCGGGTGCTGAGTGAGTCTGGGAATGGCTGGAGGCTCCTGTCTATGGTTCTTGAGTAACCCCATCGTGCTGATGCTTGGAGCGGCACTGAGCAAGAGGGGCCTGCCCTCGGCCGGGAAAAGGCTCCCTGAGGGGTTGGAAATAGAAGGTAGGTGGTGGTGGAGGATGCTGGGCTCTGTTCTGCACAGAGTATGTTCCCTTTGCTGAAACGTTTCACGTCCGAGGATTGGTGTTGGTATTGACACAGATCATTTCTCCTGAGTGCTCTGAAGAGGGGATGTTTTAGTGGTCTCCGTGTTCCTGGCAGGTACAGAATTGCTGGCTCTGAAGAATGAATTCCCCTGTTCTCTCCCCATGGACAGACGCACACTTCCCTGCTAATGTGCCTCGGCCCAGACCTGGAAGGATACCCCCTACGAGCCAGAAGGGAGTCAGGTCTTGGGCCCAATGACTCTGTGACTCTCTTCTGAGCCTGGTTTGGCCTGGGTGACTGGTGCCAGCTCTAGCTCTCGAGGTGAAGGTGTGTCTGGGCGCAACACAGGATGCAGCTGGGTGGTCTCCAGGTCCCAGGTCACCCTGTTCCCAACTCATTCTGGCCACACTAGTTGAAGCCCCCCAGTCCTGGTGATGTGATGCAGAGTGTAGGAGCCAGGCATGACTGCCCTCTTCACCTTAACGCTAGAGTTAAACCGAGAGGGCAGCGTGGGCAACTGGCTGTGTGTGAGCAGATCCAGCCTCCCCCCGCAGGCACCCCCCCTTCACTCCACCCCACCTGGCAGCAGTCCCCACTTGCCTGGCCATTCCTTGGTAGCACCCGCCACACACACTGTCACTTTGTTCTAAATGAGGTTTCCTGCAGCTCCTGCCTGGAGGGGGGTGGGAAAATCCAGGCTAAGGAGGGGAAGAGACTATAGAGTGAAGCACAAGGAGGGGAGCTGGGGTTGCAGTGACTCTGTTTGCTCTGGCGCATTAGAGTGTTCCCTTCCTCTCTAGATCTCTGTTCAGGACACAGTCACCTCGGAGAGGCTGAGGGCTCAGCAGTGGAAGCCAGGGGGTCCGAGGTTACCATGGAAGTTAGTTGTAGGGGAGAGCAGTGTGTACAGGGCTGGCTGTGCAGTGCGACACAGTGGGAACGCAGCTAGGCCATACTCTCTACATGGAGATCACTGACTGCCAGTGTCTTTGCCGGAAACCCATTGCTCACCCATTAGTGCACATGTCTAACTCTGTTCCCCCCGCCTGCATTAGGTAAACTTCAACGAGCCGCTTTCCATGCTGCAGCGGCTGACCGAGGACCTGGAGTACCACGAGCTGCTGGACAAAGCCGTGAAGTGCGAGAGCTCCACCGAGCAGATGTGTTTTGTTGCTGCATTTTCAGTGTCTTCCTATTCGACGACTGTGCACCGCACTGCGAAGCCGTTCAACCCCCTGCTGGGGGAAACCTACGAACTGGACCGGCTAGATGAGCTTGGCTTCCGATCGCTCTGCGAGCAGGTATGGTCAGGTGTAACGATGCTGGTTCTGGCGCGACCCAACTGAGAGTGTTGATTCAGGACCAATTGCTTAAAACAGAGCAGTTACAGCCCAAGGCTGGGGTTTTTCCACCTCGTAAGGCAAACCAAACCAGCCAGACAAAGAGGACTTTGATCTCACCCCACTGGCTAACCACAAGTCACAAGCAGTTCCCTTAGACGCTCCAGTCTTCCAGTATCACCACCAGTCCCACTTGTCCTGGGGATGAATGGTTATGAAAACCAACACCCCAATCAAAGAAAAAAGATTCTCCTGATCCCAAAAGACCAAGCCCCAGACCGAGGTCAATATACAAATCAGATCTTACCCAAAAATCATGCTGTTGCCAGTCCTTTAGAATCTAAAATCTAAAGGTTTATTCATAAAAGGAAAAAGATAGAGATGAGAGCAAAAATTGGTTAAATGGAATCAATTACATGCAGTAATGACAAAGTCTTGGTTCAGGTTTGTCGCAGTGAGAAAATAAATTGCAGGTTCAAATCAAGTCTCTGGAGTACATCCCCCACTGGGATGGGTCATTCAGTCCTTTGTTCAGAGCTTCAGTTTGTAGCAAAGTCCCTCCAGAGGTAAGAAGCAGGATTGAAGACCAGATAGAGGTGAAGCAGCTGCCTTTTGTAGTCTCTTCCAGGTGTAAGGACACCTCTTTGTTCTTACTCTGGAAAATTACAGCAAAATGGAGTCTGGAGTCACATGGGCAAGTCCCTGCATATTTTGCTGAGTTACAGGGCATATCTGCCTTCTCTCAGTGGGTCAGTTGTATAGCTGATGGTCCTTAATGGGCCATCAAGCAGGCTAGGCAGAGCTAACACCAACTTGTCTGGGATGTTTCCCAGCAGCACAGCATAAATTTGAAATACAGACAATATAGAGCCAATTCTTATAACTTCAACTACAAAATTGATACACACATACAGACAGCATAATCATAACCAGCAAACCATAACCTTGTCTTAGACACCTCATTTGACCCCCTTTATACAAGATTTGGTGCCACTACAGGACCTTGGTTGCAACCATGTTCTGTACGGTCCCAGTTCAAGTCAATAACGTGATAGCAGGGCTGCGGGAAAGGGGCTGTTCATTTCTTTCAGGAGCACTGTCACATTCTTCGAAGAGTAATTCCCTGGGGCTCCCCCGGTCCGCACTGGTCCTGCTTCCATTGCAGTCAGTGGGCCCAGCAGTGGATCCTACACAAAGTAACTCTTTCAGAAGGCAGAAGCAAAACGTGCATTCCCCAGGGTAACAGGGTGGAAGTGATGGGGATACCAGGGGGAGGTAGGAGCCGGGAGCTTCTCCCAACATATCAAATCTAGACTGAAACTATCGCAGTTTTAACCAGCTGGACATAGGTACCAAATTGCCAGCCCTGGGTCTGGGATGAGCTTGCACATGGAGCTCTGCAGCTAAATTCTCCACAGATGTTGTCTCTGTCGACAGTCGTGCTTAATCTGTAGGCCCAAATATGAACAAGTTTTGTGTTTCCATTGTGGAGGGGAGTGCTCCAGATTGTTCAGAACCTAATGTCAAGATACGTTCAGTTAAATCAGGTTCAGAGCGATAGTTCCCATATGTAGAACGTAAAATGCATGAGAGCCCTACTGTATAAACCTTGCTGCAACTCCACCCTCTGCTCCCAGGGTCTGACGGGAGCTGCCATTGGCTCCCTTAGGAGCAGGCACAGGGCTGGTCACAGGAATCTGCAGGGGACAGAACTGGATAGCCGGGGGAAGTCAAGGAGGAGGCTTATGCAGTGACACCCCCAGGAGGCTAAAGGGAGCCCAGGAGTTTCCCTGGCACCACCAGCTGGGCTTCCAAAGGCTGCCCAGCCGAGCTATTGGGTAGGTGGGAGTGTGATGCTCAGTAATGCCCACAGAGTGCCTGGATGTGGGGAAGGGAGCGGGAGGATGGTGACAGATCATAGTGAAAGCCAGAGATCATTTGGGGGAAGGCCAGGAGCTCAGCTTTGGCCATGCGAAGCTTGAGTGAGCAGCGAGACACCCAAGAGGGAGGTGTCAGCTCGACAGGCCAGGAAGCGGGATTGGATGGAGGGTGACAGATCAGGTGTGCTGAGCCAATCAGGCTAGAGGTGGTAATTGGAGTGCGAGAGCATGAGGTCACTCAGGAAGAGGGTGTAAAGTGAAGAAGAGGAGGACAAGATCAGGGCCCTGTGGGACCTCCGGGGCATGGGAGAGAGGAGGAGAAGGACCCACTAGGAGAGATGCTGAAGCAACAGGAGAAGATGGAGTGGGTGGGACAGACTTTGTTAATTGAAACTGAAAGAAGAACACACCTTGTGAATTGTCCCGAATGACAGGAAATGAAGAAAACAGCAAGGAGATGATCATCCTCTGGAATCTTGGCTAGAAGGTCACTGTCCCCCGGCAGGGAGGGTCTCTCGTTTCTCTCCTTGAGGTGCCCGAGGTGCCAGCCGCACGGTGCCAAAGCCAGTCTTGTGAGAGTCCTGCTGTAATTGTCTGTGTGCTGGGTGCCAATCATGTGACTCACACAAACGTGCCCTGTGCATGGAGGATGTTGTCTTCTCAGCTTGTGGCAGAATCGATGACTTGGTCAGGGGTGGCCACTGTGGGAACTGATGTTGATTCCAGTGGGAAGTAAAAAGCCATGGCAAGGAATGACCTCCTGTGAGAGATGAAAGCGAAGCATGGGAGTCCTCAAACACCCCTTCCCCTCTGCATTCATTCAGCATCAAGGGAGTGCGGCCTCAGAATGCTTAGGGGCTCAGTCGCCTAGTGGGTTCATGCTCCAGCTGTGTAACTCTTGAGCCCTGTATTCCAATCCTAACTGGCTACAGGCCAGCAATAAAACAGGCCAGATGGTGTCACAGCAGCGATTAGCCCATTAGCCTCTGGGACGGGGTTTCATCTGTGACGTTTGAGCAGAATGGGAAATAGCAGTGAGGGCAAAACCCTGCTACCATTGAACTATTATCATAAACTGCTGCCTTTGAAATGTCACGGAGAGGCATGTTTAACAAGTCGGTTCCTCTCTGCTCCGAGTGTCTCTGCAGTGCCGGATGGGGCTTGGTAGCTTTCTTTGTCTTTGTCTTGGAATGAAAAGTTTTCATTGCATGGACCCTAACACAAACGAAGATCCTCGAGCTTCCCAGTGTAGCCAAGGCTTGCCTGGCAAGCAAAAGGTTTTAATTAAAACCTGATGAGCTTAATTAGTCGAGATCTATAAAGAAAATTGACTCATGACAAGTGACTATTCAATACTTTAGGCTGCTCCATCCCATCCTCCTGGTGGATAGATTTACAGGACCGTTTATTTCCCTTCCTCCATATGTAGACAGTGGTGTTTACGTGGTGATTTATGTTATCCAGATGGTTTAATTGCCATCTTGGAAAACGAGGTCCCAGAGAGCAAGAGATCTGTTTGATCTTTGTCCAGATCAGCGTTTCTCAAATGCAGCTACCATGGTTGCATGTGATCACCAGCGGATTTTTTTTTGCAACCACGACAACCTCCAAAGCATGTGCAGAGATTTGGGGGGGAAGCAGCGGCCCCTCTCTGCAGCACCCAGCTGTTGCTCCTGAATAGCTGTTACCAAGAGTAGCGAGATGCGCTGCCTTGGTGTTTGCACTGGTGCCACCAGTAGAGTTCGGCGTCCTGCACTGCACCACCTCCTCAGAGCTCTGGGCACCACCTCTGGAGGCAGGTGGGGCCGGTGTGCATGGTGCTGAAGTTGGCTCTTGTCAGTGGAGGCGGCTGCAGCGTTTGGTCACCGGGGCTCTCCTCCGACAGCTCCATCCTGGCTAGAGCCTGAGAAGCCTGGAAATTGGCAGGTGGCCGGAGAGTTCCTGACCCACCTTCCCCAGAGCAGGATCTCGATGAAGGACTGAGGGAGGCAGGGACAGAGAGACAGGATTTGTCAGAGCAGCCACCAGCAGGAACCCCTGGTCTAGATTATGAAACCCCGAACAAAACACAAATATCTGCATGTGAAACACAGCCCATCCCCCTGCAAAGGCAGGACACGGCTCCCTGATTGACGTCTCTCATATGACACCGACCCTGGCAGTCTTCTGGAGCTAATGGTCTGATATTAAACTCTTGCTTCTTTCCACACTAGAAATTTCCCCTTAGGATTTAAACTGGTCTTGATGTCAAAATGTTTCTGGTCTGCCTTTGCAATGCAGTGTGAGAAGCAGCGGGCCAGCCGCTGGTGCTGCATAGCGAAAGCATTGTGTGTTACGTCTAGGGGAACTGTCTAGTACCCTTCTCTCCTTGACAGATGACCCCTAGGTAGAGCCTGTGGGCTTGTCTGGTCTTACTTACAGCGGCAACTCCAATGGAGTTTGCTTGGACAGAAATGGTGTAAAGGACTCGGGGCGAGTCTGCCGGGATCTGAGCATTCAGGAGAAGTGCAGGGTTAGCCACTGCTGTGTGGGGAGCAGGTGGGGACAGGAGAGGGGGCCAAGTGCATGCATGTGGAGTGAAAATATTATGGTGTATCCCCAAATCCTACATTTAGAGCCCCTGTGAACGGAGAGCCAGACTCCTCCGTCTATTGCTAGGGTCTGCTGGGTCAGAGCCTGGAGAACCCCAGCCTCTAGGGACTGGCATTCCCCAGCTCACAAATAGCAAGGTCAGAGCCCAGCTGTTTGACAGTGTCAGCTCTGGGCAATTTAATGTGCGTGGTGAAATGCAGCTTGGAAATGTGTAGCTTTTTGTTTCTGCGTATTGCCTTGGTGGTCAAGTGGCACAGGCATGCCCCTGTTCAGGTGATCTGCAATTCCAGCAGGAGTGGGCTCTGCAGTGCCAAACGGACAGGCGCAGACATCTTGTGTGACTGAATCTAGAGTTGAAATAACTTTGCTGTTGGTTACACTGAATGTTTTGCTGTTTGTGCCCCTAACGAAAGGGCTCTTATAAAGCTGGGAATGGGCTTGATTGGTACTTGGGGCCGTTCTCCGCTCCCACTGGGGATGGTTACCAGAGACAAAAGGCAAAGAAGAGACAATGTGTCTGCATGAGACAAAGTGTGTGGATGGTGGATACAGGAGGCCAGAGGGCTGGGGAAATGCTGAGAACGCTGTGCTGTTCTTTGCATGATTGTCCACTCTGGGTGCACCTGTGCCCCATGCACACAAGATTGGGTTCATTTTGGCCAGAAGTGCCTGTTGGGGCCACGCCGGCACCATAGATGTCCTTGTGTGTCCCCCTCCAGGGCAGAGTGGGCCTGACCGCCCCTCAGGTCCTTCTTCCTGCTGGTGGCAGTGAGATGGAACCCGTGTGGTGCCACCTGCCTCCCTGGGCTGGGGAAGGTAGATCATAGTCTGAGTTAGTTCATATTGTCCGTTAGATAGTTACTGTCTGTTTGCGTAATGTATCTCTTGGTGTTTCATAGAGTCACAGACTATCAGGGTTAGAAGGGACCTCAGGAGGTATCTAGTCTAACCCCTTGCTCAAAGCAGGGCCAATCCCCAGACAGATTTTTGCCCCAGATCCCTAAATGGCTCCCTCGAGGATTGAGCTCACAACCCTGGGTTTAGCAGGCCAATGTGCAAACCACTGAGCTATCCCTCCCCCAGGCCCCATAGAGTGGCTAAATCTCCAGGGTCCAAACCTGCCCTTCTGTGAAGCTTGAGTGCCCATTAACACCAGGCCTAGGAGCAGGACACGTCCCCAAGAGATGCCCCATGCGTCGTTCCTTCTCCAAGAGCACTCCAAAAGCTAGGGCTTCACACTGATCCCCTACACAGAGCGGATGCTGGAGGGCAAGCCAGTCCTGGAGGATGCCAGCATGTTGCTAGCGTTCCGCAGCTCCTGCACGCTGGCTGGAGGGTGGCATCTGGGATGTACCGGAAGGGCCAGGTCTCTTGCTGCTGCCGGCGCCAGGCTCTCAGCTAGCCCCCCAGGCTGCCGTGGACCCAGACCTGTCTTGTCCATAGGACGAATTGGGGCAACCACCCCAGGCCCTGCAGTTTGGGGGCTCTTCTATTCATGGGGACGCAGGGTCCAGGACGACCTGCGGGGTTAGCGAGGCACCTGGCGCCAGCAGCAGCAAGCAACCTGGACCCAGCCTGCCCCACTCCACTCCCTCCCTGCCCCCATTCCACCCCTTCCCACAAGACCCTGCCCCACCTCTTTTCGGCTTTCGCCCCCTCCCGCAAGCTATGCCGGGAGCTGGCGGGGTGGGGAGGGCTGGGGCTGGGTCACTTGCTGCTGCCAACACCAGGCCTCCTGCTAACTCCCCAGGCTGCCCTGGACCCCGCATCCTCCTGAAGCATGGGGCCCCCCAAACTGCACCACCCAGAGGGCGGCCCCTCTCTATCCTATGGACATTCTGGGCACCACCAAAAATTATACAAACCTGGTTCCCATGCCTCTGGTCCTTGCTGAGGGCAGGGAGAGGAGGTGTTGGTGTAGAGAAGGCTGGTGCGTGTGATAGGAGGTGTTCAAAGACTCCAGAAACCAGTGAAAGAAGTGTCTGCCCTGCTGGATGCTTCACACACAGCATCTCTTCAAACTCTAAGTCCATCCCCATCCCAACCTACAGCTGCTGGCCAGGATTTTCCCATGATGCACTTGAACATTCCAGAAAGGAAGTAGCTTGAAATGGCTTCACCTAAGGAACCCGTCAATGAAGAACAAATCAAACGGGGTGTCTGCATAATTCTCCTCAGAAACCTTCCAGTACATCCCAGATGCCACGCTCCAGGCAGAGTGCGGGAGCCGCGGAATGCCAGCAATGCGCTGGCATCCTCCAGGACTGGCTTGCTTTCCAGCATCTGCTCCTTGTAGGGGACCAGTGTGAAGCCCCCGTTCTGCTAGGAGCTGAGTGGACCAGTATGTTAACCAGCCTGCCCATCAGTGCTGGAGAGTGGACTTCAAAACTACCCATCACAATGAGAATGAGCTTTGATAACTTGCACCCTTATCCATTCAGAACATTTGTTCTCATCACGATGACACCAGCCCAGAGAGACGGCAGGCGGGGCTGCAGGTCAGGGCTGAGGTTCATCATCAGAGCTGTGGCGGGAAAGCCTCTGGACTGGAACAGCAGAGAATGCTGTGTTGCAGGTTAGGACTGGCAGAGCTGTGTTGGGAAGTCAGCAATTGGCTGCTGCTCCCCATTGCTCACGTCCCGCCAGCACCAGCCTCATGCGCCAAATGTTTCTTCTATTAAAAATCCGCTCTGGAGTAGTTGCAAACCTCGCTTAGCCTTCCTTACGCTGCATGGCTTAACAAAATCAAATCGCAGTGTGGCTGCGAGAGCAATGCCTCTCTTGCAGAGACGTGCGTCACAACAACGCTCCCAGGCAGCGCTCTTCAGAGGAGCTTGTAAAGAGAGAGGCTCATTCAGACACTCTGTGGGGCTCTACTTTACATCCTGCATTCAGCAACAATCAGTCCTGCAGATGTGACAGGCTAGATTGCGCAGCAGGTTTCGGGCACGGTATGATGGACGTGGCTGGGAATAAACAGCAAGCCGGTGTGGGTGTGCTGCAACATCTTATGTTGAATTCAGTGTTCTCTGACCTAGGCCTTGGCTACACTGGCACTTTACAGTGCTGCAACTTTCTCACTCTGGTGTGAAAAAACACCCCCTGAGTGCAGCAAGATACAGCGCTGTAAAGCACCAGTGTAAACAGTGCCCCAGCACTGGGAGCCCGGCTCCCAGCGCTGTAAGCTAATCCCCTCAGGAAGGTGGAGTACCTGCAGCGCTGGGAGAGCTCTCTCCCAGCGCTGGCGCCGCGACCACACTCACACTTCAAAGTGCTGCCACGGGAGCGCTCCCACAGCAGCGCTTTATAGCTGCAAGTGTAGCCATACCCAGAGTTTGGTGTTCTTCCATTTTCCTTTGGTAATAAGCTGCTGGCTTGACTCTCCCTGCCCCTCAGGACCATCTTGCTAAGCAAAGGATGTACGAGACCCTGATCTCAGCTGGGCTCCAGAGGTGTTACCGTGGTACAAATCATTAGCAATCAGCTTAGGTAAAATCTGTGCAACTGGTGTGTGTAGACAAGGCCAGTGTGCCTGCAGACAAACCAAGGGTTGTAGCCGCGTGGTGGGCTGGGCTGGACAGACACGAAGGCCCTCACTGAAGAGGTTGATCCAGCTGGAGGGAGGGTTGGCTTCCCCTCAAGCCAGATGGGCTCTTTGGGATTTCATTCCCTGTAACTTTTTTGCCAGGTTGTCACCTTTGGGCATTTAGGCCAAAATTCTCTCTCTTGCGTACCTCACGTTAGACACCTAAATGCAGCCATCTCAGCACCTGAACAGTGGGCCTGCGCACCCGCCGCTCTGAAAATCTGGCCCCCAAGTGAGATGCCTAAAGATGGATGGAGGTGTCTCACCTTCGTGGCCAAGGGCCCACCTCCTCTCAGGAAAGCCATAGGATAGGGGAGAGCCTGTGTTTCAGCTATTTATGGAGCAGCGGCATCTTCTATGGGTGCTATGAATTCCTTAATGTTTCATGCATTATAGCTCAAGGGCTCTTTAACTAAACAGAGCTACGTCTCCTCCCCCAGAGTCGGCCCGCTGAGTGCCAGGCTCTCCTGGCAAAGGCAAAGCACGTGGGTGTGTGCCACAGGGCTCATCGTTCTCAATATATGAAGCCATCCAAATAACACTGCCGCAGATTTGTCAGTGCTGCTTTCTATGCTCAGCATGTACGATAAGCTGCCCCTTGCTTGGTCCCTTACCATCAGTGCAGCAGGTTGTGGGTTCGTGTCTGGCCCTGTACATCCATTAACCCTTTACTGCTGTGTGGCCATGGCCATCAAGGGGGCTTGTGTATGGCCCTTCACTAGTGTGCCAGAGATGTCCGAGTGGTGCTCGGGGGGGTTAACCTCCCCTGACTTCAGTGGTATGTCACAGCAGACTCAGTATGCTAGGTGGTGCAGCTGGCACATTCCAGCCCTGGCACTACCCCAGCATGTCTCCTAACAAAGCTCTTTGTATGGATCCCCACTGTGAGCTCTCAGCAGTGTCTGAACCTGGGACCTTCACCACCAAAGCACAGGCCTCTGGCATTCAAGCTAAAGGAATAACTCCATTAGCTGGCAGCTATAGTAGGCTGTTATACTCCCTGCCATCTCCCTTTGGCTGGAGCACTCGTGGTGAAAGCTCTGGCCCGGGATGGGATGCCATCCAGCCTGCCCTTCTGCATCGTAGGTTGGCACATCAGCCTTCTCCACTCTTGGCCACTGCTGACAATGCCCCGCCAACCAGTAAAGGGCGGGAGCAGGTTCCAGGCCACTTATTTAAAGGAGGGTCTTGTGCCCCCCTCCCACCCCCCAGGTAGGTCACTGATTTCTAGCTGAGTGAATAGCCAGGAGCCCTGTGATGTTTGCCGCTCCTCCATGGCCCAGTGACCACAAACGTCCCTGCCTGGGACTGGGAGTGTCCAGGCAGCCCCTGCATCCAGTGCACCACGCTGCTCAGATCCCCCAAGTTTAACTGATACCCGTGTTCTCCATCCCTGTTAAACTGCGCTCCTTTACATGCTTTAAATAGTGCTGTGGTGACACCATCTCTCTCCGGGGGGACGGGAGGAGATTGAGAAACCCAGTCCTTTTATGGCACAGTCCTTCTGGTCTCTGTGGGTAGTGTGGGCCCGTCCGCAGGCCCACACCCAAGCCGGCTTGCTGTTTATTCCCAGCCCTTTGACTATCCCCGCTGAGGGAGAGCAGCCCCTCCATGAGGGCACACAAGGAAGGGAGAGAAACTTCTGTCTCCTGTGCCCACAGCCAGGATTGGATAGTGCTGTCTGCCAAGGGGACTGTCGGGCCTCTTGCCTGGGGTTTAACACTAGTGTTTTGGGGGACTAATCCTGCTGTGGCCCCAGGGAGATGGGCTGCATGCTCTCTGCCAGCTGCGGCCTATGGTCTCCTGCGCTGGACAGGCAGAGCCTGGGGCTCTAGTCCTGAGACTTTTCAATGTGGGGCACTGGTTACTGGAGCATTACAAGTAAAGCAGTTAAATACCTTGACTTCAGACTAGAGCGCATCCAGCTCATCTGATTCTCTTCACTAGCTCTGTGCCAGTCCCCCAGTGGCCTAGCTAGTGGGCACTTTATTGCACGTGCTCCTGATCAGCAGGTCTCAGCTCTCTGACCAAGAGAGATTTGCATAATGATATGCACAAAGGAAAGGGAGTGAGCTAGCTAATGAAAACTGATCTAATCTTGCAAGTGGGTCCTGAGTGCAGGTGGTGACCCAGTGTAACCCTTGCAGTGCTCCCTGCCTGCCTACACGGGAGTGCCAGGTACAGCTGGAATGCATCACTAAAATGGCACGCCGGTGGGCTTCTCGTAATGCCAGCACCTGCACTTCTGCTCCTGGAGTCATTCTAGTGTTCCTGCCTGTGCGTCATCCAGGGATCAAGCCATTTGTTAATTCTGTGCAAGGGTGGGTGAGTTGATTCCGCACAGAAGCAGCTGTTGAAAACACAGGCTTTAGATTATCGTGTAGTTTTCTAGTCATCTTGGCAGAAAACCTGCCTTATACAAAATCTCTGCAACAAACTGACCCGTCGTTTACCTCAGCCATGCCTGGGAAACCATGGAAGGGGATCGCTTTGCTGCTGGTCCTTCACCAGACTTGCTGTGCGCTGGAAACCTAGTCGGCGCATGCAACAGCATGGCCAGTGCCCGATCCACGGGACATGCAGGTGTCTGGAACAGCCGTGGCTCCTGCAGACTAACTTGCCAGGGGTTGGTGGCACAGCGGGATCACGCACAAAGCCTTTCTCTTCTCAAGACTTTGTGTCAAGTCCGATGCTAAGGGAGCAACACAGGACTGTTTGAAATAGTCGTTTAGCTAAGATGGGACCTGGGATCCTAGCAACCCCCAAGGCCCCTGTGCTTCCTGGTGAAATGTTTGTTTTCCTCTTAAAAGCTCTCCAGGGAACATGTGAAGGGCCCCAGCAGCAAGACTAAGCCGTCTCCATACCCCTTGTTTGAGATACTGTCCTGCATCTACACCTCTGTTGCTGAGAGGTAATTCTCCTTCTGTCTCCCACTGTCACAGGGCAGTGCTATTGCCAATGTAGCAGGCGCCTCTTACAGAGTGACCTTGAAAGTAATTGTCTTTCCATGCAATGGGAAAAAAACACTGAGCAGCAACTGGCTGATTTAGGATGATAGGTCTGATAGAATCATAGAATCTCAGGGTTGGAAGGGACCTCAGGAGGTCATCTAGTCCAACCCCCTGCTCAGAGCAGGACCAGTCCCCAACTAAATCATCCCAGCCAGGGCTTTGTCAAGCCTGACCTTAAAAACCTCTAAGGATGGAGATTCCACCACCTCCCTAGGTAACCCATTCCAGTGCTTCATCACCCTCCTAGTGGAAAAGTTTTTCCTAATATCCTAATATACAACCTAGACCTCCCCCATTGCAACTTGAGACCATTACTCCTTGTTCTGTCATCTGCCACCACTGAGAACAGTCTAGATCCATCTTCTTTGGAACCCCCTTTCAGGTAGTTGACAAGGCATCTGACAAGGCCCGGCTCCATCCTCGAGTCCAGGTCACCTGGCCAGTGACTTGACATGAGTAACTTCTAGGCTGGTAACTATAATAACAACCTTGCAGAGCTTGCGTGTGTGGACGAATGAATGTGTGAGTGAATGGAATGTTGTAGCGATAACTGATTACTTACCCTGATTCTTTCTGTATTCACAATAAAAGCAGCAGGGGGGAGGGATAGCTCAGTGGTTTGAGCATTGGCCTGCTAAACCCAGGATTGTGAGCTCAATCCTTGAGGGGGCCATTTAGGGAACTGGGGTAAAAATCTGTCTGGGGATTGGTCCTGCTTTGAGCAGGGGGTTGGACTAGATGACCTCCTGAGGTCCTTTCCAACCTTGATAGTCTATGATTCTATATTGCCTTATCCCCTGAATAAGATCCTGTTGTTTTTTATTTTCTAAGTATAACATTTTGGTGGAGAATTACGAAAGGGGGAATATTGGCATACGTCTTGGTTATTGTGAAAATTGGTATGCACACCGCCAGCTCTAGAGAGCTTGGCACTTTTATTTGGGTAACCAGACAAGCTCTGAAGGATATAAGAGTTTGTCTACCTCCTAGCTCTTGAAGGATATATATAGACAGAGGTAAATATAGATGTAAAAAGTACTACAAAGCTCATATTATTCAGCTACGATTTCAGAATCTAGGCTGTGTCACTCTCTGAACTGTCAGGTGTGACGGGAAAGTTTGAACAAGATTTTTAAAAAGGCTGGGTAAACTTTCGCCCAAAGGGTGAATAGAACTGGAGGTGGCCCCAACCTCACCATTTGTTCAGGAGATCACTTCTTTTAAACAAATCCTTCACAAATTTAGGCCCAGTCCTTGGACTGAACAAGCCCTAGTGGATGTCTGCACTATTTTGGACCTAGAGGATAGATTGGCTCAATGTATCCTCATATACAAACCCTCTAGTGCTGCCAAAAGAGATGCAGCACCAATTTGGTTGTTGTGGGAGGCATGTAAGGATTCTTAGCTCTGCTTAGCTTCATGGGACAATGAAGTTGATAGAAAAGACAAGGGGGTCTACCTCAAAACTGGGTGAACTCTCTTCACTGAGAGTCAGCATAAAATCAAAAGATGTCTTCTCCCCACACACACAATCTCTGGGGGCAACCTTATGTTCTATCACTGCAAGAGTGTACCTGCCCATGGACAGGTTCCAGACCATGAACGAGATCAGCGCTCATGCCGCAAGCAACCCTCGAGTAACAGTCAAGACATGTCTGTCTCTCCTAGGCCATGTGGCCTTATGCACCTACCTCACCCCATTCACAAGACTCCACCTTCA
This sequence comes from Chelonoidis abingdonii, assembly GCF_003597395.2. NCBI lineage: Eukaryota > Metazoa > Chordata > Testudines > Testudinidae > Chelonoidis > Chelonoidis abingdonii. Next base: position 30,247,411 of record NC_133790.1, on the reverse strand, counting down.
TTGTCTTCAGACTTGGCTGCAGTCGATATACTCCACAAGTCGTCATTCCATGAACCTCCTGCTGACAGTTCTGGCCAAGTTAGTATTTTCCCTGCTGCGGTGGACAAATCCTCCTCCAGTATGAGTGGGCATCCTCTTTCTCCCTTCCTCCCCAAACAGGACCATTATTATGGACACATCCCTATTAGGCTGGAGAGCATACATGGACAGCCACACAGCACAAGGTGCCTGGACATCTCGAGAGGCCAGGATGCCCTGTTCTGGTTTCCTCTCCTACGCATGTCCTCCCGACCACCAGTCATCCTCCCAACATTTCCTGGGCTCCTGACCCTGTGGAATGGCAAGATCAAGCACCCTGATCCGTGTCTGCTCCACCTCACGGTTTAGTGTTTGGATGGGCATCATCCTTAGAACATTCATGCTCCACAGCCATACAAGACATCTTCTTCAGCAGTAGAAAGGACTCTACTAGAAAATCTTACTTGGCTAAATGGAAACACTTCTCTTCCTGGGCACAGCAAAGAGGTTCTCTCCCAGAGACTACAGCTATTCCTCTCCTCTTGGACTGTATCCGATCTGTGGAGACATCAGCTTTGTCCATCAACTCTTGTGAGTCTGCTTGGCAGCTATCAGCACATACCATCAACATTCTCAGAGCTACTCAAGTCTTCACCCACCCCATGACCAACAGATTCTGGAAAGGCGTAATCAGAACCTTCCCACCTACTCAGAAGCCTGCTCCCCGGTGGGACACAAACCTTGTTCTCTCAGCATCCCCAAGCCCTCCCCCACACCTTTGAACTTATAGCTACTTGCTCCGTGCCCCTCCTTTCCACGAAGGTTGCTTTCCTTATAGGCATCACCTCTCCAAGAAGGGTTGGAGAACTTAGAGCAGTGATGGCAGATCCTCCATACACTATATTCTTTGCATCTAGACCCCAAATTCACCCCAAAGTAGTTTCAGAATTTCACCATAACCAATTCATTCACTTACCTGTGTTCTCCCAAAACCGCACACTTCCACAGAGGAGCAAAGACTCCACTCCCTCAATGTTCAACAGGACTTGGCTTTCTACCTGCAGAGAACAAAACCAGCAGCCAGGCAATCCTGGAGGCTGTTCATCGCTGTAATAGAAAGAGTCAGAGAGCACGCCATCTCCGCCCAGAGACTCTCCAGCTGGATCTCCGGCAGCCTTCTACTTTGCATTCAGCTATTGATCTCCCTACCCCATGGGGCAAGAGCTCATTCCACTAGAGCACAAGCAACAGCTATGGCGTCTCTTCAGGAGGTGCCCCTCCTGGACATCTGAAAAGCAGCACTGTGGGGCTGCCTTCACACATTTGCAAGACATTATGCCAAGTGCAGGACTCTTCGGCCTCTTTTGGGACAGTGGTGCTCCACTCAGCTCTACTGTCTACATCCTTCTCCTGGTGAGGTACTGCTTGTCAGTCACCCACAGTGGAACATAGTAGGGACCATCACTTGAAGAAGAGGTTACTTGCCTGTAATTGGAGGTTCTTTGTGATGTGTGATCTGATTTGCAGTAGAGAAGGAACTGGAGAGGTGGTTGGTCCGCCCCGCCTTTTATCCCCTCAGTCAGTGGCATGAGATGAGCCAGGGTGCGTGCACGGGCCAACGGACACCACTTTCAAAATACTATGGCTCCAGGTGCATGGTGTGCATGCATAGCCCACAGCGGAATGCAGACAAGGACCACACATCTCAAAGAGCCTGTAGTACAGGTAAGTAACTTCCTCTTTGCTGTAACCTGAATCCAGACTTGCCTATAACAGCATCCTGAAGCAATTCAGGATGGGTCTCCTCCTTCACTGTGAACAGTGTCACGCTAGTTCACCCTGCTCCAGGTAGGCTTCACAATATCCTGTTCTGCAGACAACCACCAAACGGAGGGGGTCGGAGAGGGAGATCGTACTGGATTTCATTTATTTCAAACTGTGACGTTTCAGAGCTTTCTCTTGTGGATCCTCTTGGCAGAGAGAGATTTACCTTGTGCGAATTTCCCAGGGCCGTAGCATATCCAGGGGTGAACAAGTGACGAGATGCACATTTTCACGTGATCAGTGCTATGAAATTCTCCTAGAAATGTGTGTGCACTGCTTGCCCCCCTAACACAGTGAACAAAGTATTGATAATCTCATGCTAAAATCCAGTTATCCAAATAGGATATTCTCTTGCCGGTTACAGAGGAGTTGAAAGAGGAGATTTTGCTGTATTTCTCATTTGTAATCCGGTTGCTCAGGGGATTTGGGCTGTAATTGCATTGGTACAAATAATCTCTTAACTTGTTTAATGCAGTGGGTCTTTGGGCCCCCTGGCTGCAGTATGTTACAGCTGATGCACAGAGCTCACCACACTGGAAACAGTGCATATTGGCTGCCTGAGCCCCAGACTGGGGGCTAATCTGAAGGGCACTGAGTGTCTTGGTTCAGTTGGGAAGAGGATGGGTTCTCCAGCACTGTGCTGCTGAATCCCCTTGGCAGTAACTAACGAGGCTGGGCTTTACTGTGGGGACTCCAGTGGGAGGGATAAAACTAGGGCAGAGGGAAGGTTCTGTTAAATTATTCAATGGATTTAGTCTGTCATTACAACATGGGGAGCTTTGGGCTCTTTAACCCAGATCTACAAAGGTATTTAGGTACCTAACTCCCATTGATTGTAATAGGAGCTAGGTGCCTAAATACTTCTGGAGAAGCTGGGCCTTCCTTCCTTCTCCTCCTCCCCCCAACCCCACCACCCTGAGCCCCTCCCCATGCCATGCTCTTTGGGGTGGCATCTCTCTACCGTGATCCCAACTTGCATAGCTATTGTGGGGTCCTTCTGTGTCTGACTCTTCACCAGTCTAATCTCTGGGTGGGATCGCTAAGGCCCTATCTCCACTGCACTTATAACCAGTGATGAGCTGCCAAAATCTTAGCAACCGGTTCCCTACCGGGTCTTTGGCGGCACTTTGTCAGCGGGTCCTTCACTTGCTCTGGGTCTTCACTGAAGACCTGGAGCAAGTGAAGGACCCACCACCAAAGACTCGGAGCACCACCCAGTGAGTACAAGCCCCATGTGTTTTTTTACGTGTTTTTTTTTTAAGTCATCCCTGCCGGGGCCCCACTGAAACTGTTTGAATCGGTCCTTGCACTTCCTAAAATTGGCCCTGCACATTGGGGTTGCAAAATTGTATCAGGGGCTGGGTAGGGAAGGCTGTGCCTCTCAAAACAGCCTGTCCCCCCCTCCAACCCTCACCCACGTCCTGCCCCTGACTGCCCTCCTCAGAACCTGCAACCCATCAACCCCTCCTGCTCCTTGTCCCCCAACCACCCCCTCCTGAGACCTCCCACCCTAGCTGCCCCCCAGGATCCCTCCCCACCCCCTACCCAACTCACCCCACTCCCTGTCCCCTGATTGCCCTGACCCCATCCACCACCACCCTGACAGACCCCCGGAACTCCCACGCCTACCCAACTCCCCCATTCCTCATCCCCTAACCCCGCCCCAGAATCTCCGCCCCCTCCAACCCTTCCCTGCCACTTATCCAACCCCTCCTCCCAGCCCCGGCCCGGCCCCCTTACCATGCTGCTCAGGGCAGGTTGTATGGATGCCGCGCGGCCCACTGGAGCTCGCAGCCCCACCTCCTTACCCTGCTGGTCAAGCAGCAGGAGCTGCAGAGCTGCCAAGGAGCAGTCCAGAGGCAGGACGGTCCCACGGGCCGGAGTTTGCCCACCTATTTAACAACCGGTTTGTGCAAACCAGCTCCAGCTCACCACTGCTTATAACTGAGCACAGGAGCATGAGCACAGTTGTGTTGTCATGGGGATGGTAGCTAAGCAGTGTTCCCAGTGCCCTAGAGACCTGCTGAAGAGTTGTGACTGGCTCCAGCAACTCCACTGTAGTTGTACCATAGGCCAGGTCTACACTGCAACTTTAAATCGGTTTAATGGCCGATATACCGATTTAACGCTGTATCCGTTCACACGACGTCATCATTAATATCGAGTTAAACGGCTCCTTAAATCGATTTCGGAACTCTCCAAACGAGAGGAGTAGCCTAATCGATAGTGTAACTCGGATTAGGTTCGTGATGGGCGGAATCGACGTTATTGGCCTCCGGCCGGCATCCCAGAGTGCAGCACTGACCGCTCTGGACGCAATCTGAACTCGGATGCAGCGGCAGGTAAACGGAAAGCCCCGCAAAACTTTTGAATTACATTCCTTGCTTGCCCAGCGTGGAGCTCTGATCAGCAGGCTGGCGAATGCCAGTCTGAAATCGAAAAGAGCTCCAGCCAGACCGTACGGGAATACTAGGTCTGATCGCTGTATGGACAAATCTGTGTGTCCAGCTCCGTTACAGAACACGAAATGCCAAAGCATTTGAAATAAAACTCCAGGATACACACGCTGCGTGACAAGCGTAACGGGAAGCCAGAGACTCAAATGGACACTCATGAAGGAGGGACGGGGTACTGAGGACTCCAGCTATCCCACAGTCCACAGCAGGTCTCTGAAAATTATGCATTCTTGGCTGAGCTCCAATGTCTGTAGGTTCAAACAGTGTCTGGTGTGGTAGGGAACAGCTCCTCAGTTTATTTTCCCCCACCACCACGTGAAAAAAAAGGCAAAGATTGCTGTGCTATGGCGTTTGCTCAATGCACTCCGCGAAAAAGGCGCCAAAGGCTTGTCTGCTGCCTTCACAAAGGGAGGGGTGAGGCTGTACCCAGCACCACCCGGGGCAATGTTTTCTGCCCCATCAGGCACTGTGCTCTCAACACGGAAGTGGGAATATGGGATAGCTGAGAACAGCTACCCATGGTGCACTGCTCCTGAAATCGATGGTAGCTTTGGACCATGGACGCAAACAATCGATTTCGGAGATCCCACTGTGGACGCGCTAAACCGATTTTATTAGATCTGTTTTGTAATATCGGTTTAAGCTAATTCGAAATAATCGTGCAGTGTAGACGTACCCATAGACAGGGCTTGAGCCACACTGTAGTTTGTTGACGTCCCTCAGACGACGATACAAGGAGCTGTGCCTGTGTTTGGCAGCCAGATGGCGACATTGCTTATTATTTAATTCTGAACATCCTAATGCCCCCAGTTCTCAGCTCCCCGAGGGCACCTCTCCTGTGCACAGATGGGGAGTGCAGCAGCACCAGCAGCCCCTGCTCAGCTTTGAGGTGCTACCTGTGACATGCTGCCCATCTTTGGTTGGGTGAGGACACACTACTGCCCTAAAGGTGAGGAGGAGAATGGCAGCTTCCTGCAGGCAAAAGCTAAAGACGGGGCTGAGATACTTGGCTAATGGCTGCTGGTGAGATCTCTGTTGCTTTGGTGCACTGGGGCATCAAGACATAGTGGGATGTTAGGCTGAGAAAAGGGCTGATTATAAAAGTACTGTCAGAGCAATAGGGGCCATTATGTAGATGGGAAACTGAGGTCCAGAGAAACTACGTGGCAGAATAGGGAATTGAACCTGGGGCTTCTGAGGCACAAGCTAGTGCCCTAACCACGGGGCAATTCCTTCTCCCCTCTCTTCCAGCAGGGGTGACTGTGCTATCACCCCCATAAGAGGAGAGGTCGGGGGGGTGACTGTCCTGTCCTGTAGCCCCCGCAAGGAGTGTGAATTTGTCAGGAAACTGCCTTCATAAGTGCAAGGGAGTCTCCACTCGCAGCCTGTGTGTGCAGGGAGAGCCCGGTTCTCCTCCCTGGGAGGAACTGACCCCTCCTTGGCTTTAGAAGCACAGAGGAAATCAGTGGCTGCCTGATAGTAAGGCAGAGCCATGAGAGGTGGCAGGGGGCTGGGGGTTCCTCTCCTGACACCAAGGCAGGGTTGGTAGTGATGTGTGCCTGTCGTGTGCCCTGTTCAGACCTAAACAGTGTCTTTCTCTGCTTCCACTGGGAGGATTTAGGCTGCTCAGATGGCAACACTTGTGTGACTTGTCCTGCCGGCCTGAGGACTAGAGCCCTCTCTCTCAGTAGGAAGGGTCTGGCCAGGGCACCGCAGAGCCTGCTGACCCCATGGGATCTCCCAGCCCTGCCCTGGAGGGAGAGCACGTCTGGGGAGGAGGGAGCTGGGTCTGAGCCAGTCAGTGCTTAGCCCGCTTGCGGATGGTGCTGGTGAGGAGGCTGAGCTGTAGTGGTGTCCTGTGGCCTGGGTGCCTGTCTTCTAGGAGCTGGGCTGAAGCCCACACCCACTGGCTACCTGCAAGGCTCCTAGGCCTGGCTGGGTTTGGCTGATCTTGCTACCTGTCCCCGTCCTCACCAGTGCGCAGACAGGCTGACCTGCCCTGCCTGCTGAGGGCTGGGGGTGGCTCCCTTCAGCGGTAATTACCCCTCAACATGGCACAGCTGAGGCCCCTGTTCCAGGGAAGCACAAGGCCCTAGCTCCCTCCCTGGTCCCCATGCAGCTGGGAGGGAAGGGAGCAGACACTGGGACCCAGACCTGGATTCCCACCTGGCAGCCGCTAGCACTGTCAGTCCCTGCAGCTTCTCTCCTAGTGTCCCGTTAAACCCCTCTGGGGCAGGTGCATTCTCTGCAGTGAGTCCCCCATGAAATCCCCGTCTCCTCCCCCAGACACGCTGGGGCCAGTTTCCTCTGAGTGTGGTGGGGTTGCAGCTGCAGCACAAAGGCTGCCAATTAGGGGGGGTCAAAGCAAGACAGTGGCGGGGGGCGGGGGCGAGGCGAAAAGCACTTGTTAAAGCATAAAGCTGTGGCTGCAGATCTTTCCTGCAGGCTGTAGAGCTGCCTGCTGAGGGGAGTGCAGCAGGAGCCCAACATGTCCTCATCTCTGCATGTCCTTGCAGAGCCCTGTGTTGTTAGCAAGCAGCCCTTGGTCAGCATCCTCATTAGAGACAGGAAGGGGAAAGCAGAGAGATTTTAATGAGGTTTAAAGAGGCTTCCACAAGCTAATAATAGCAGGTCCTTTGTGGGGCCCAACAGAGAGTGAGATGCTGAGATCCAGGACCTGATTCTGCCCTCGCCGTCACCGGGGTCAATAAGGAGGAGCCCCGCTGACCATACCAGCAAGGGGAGACATGGATCCTACATCGTAGTCTGGAAACATCCTGCCCAGGTCCTGGTGCCTCCTCAGATCCACCAAGCTAAAGCGGATGGATCTGGCCACGTGGTGAGAATAAGGAACCTGAGGGTAGGGGAGCTGCTCCAAAGCAGGAGATTGGAGACTGTTCTGGGGAACAGCTTCCTGGCAAGTTTAAATGGGAGGAGGGTGGGTACCACTCCCAGTAACTTCTGCTTGAATATTCCCTGCAGTCTCATCAGAACTAACCTTAGAGCTGATCCTATTGAGGTATCAGCAGCTTAACGGTGTCTGGGACAATAGCCTCACACAACTCAAAGCCTGGGATTTCTGCCCTCCGGATCATTCCAGAGTTCTCCAGAAGTGGCGCTGAGGATTTGCTGATGTAAAACTCCAAAGGGGCCAGGGTCTGAAATCCAGAATAGTGTATCTAGCAAGGCCTGGGGTGACTGTGGGCAGCCAGGTGCTTATCAGTCCCAGACTCGAGCGGGTGGGGATCTTGATATCAAAAAAACTGTCTGGAAATCACCACTGGATTCAATTCCTTCCAGTTGAACCCATCCAGGCTGCAGATGGATGAACAGCATGGTGACTCATACACGCACATCTTCCTTGTCTGCACTTTGCTCTGGAGTTACAATTGACCAGTTGTCTGTGTGGGCTACTCCAGGGCTGTGTTAATGGGGCAGGTAATGCGGCAGGGGGGATGTTGTCCCTGGATGGTGGTTTTCTTTTAATCCCCCTGTTGGCGTGACAGGAGTCTGTTTGGTCTCTGCCATGGTCTGGCATTCAGGAGCTGGGTTGGGTTTCCTTACAGACAGAGCTGGAGTTGGAGGTTGGTGTGTGTGCGCAGTCGGTGGAGGGCTTACACTTCTTAACCATATTTAAAACCAAGACCGGATCATTCAGGAGTAGGGGCTGGGGCCACGAGGTTGAGCGTTTTGCTGTTGTCTCCTGGCACCAGATCTTTACGTTTGAAAGCTGCTGGGTTGTTTTTATAGCTTCCAGGACTTGGTAAGAAGCACTAGCAAGCCCTGGCAAGATCTCTTCGCTGCTCGCTTGGAATGCTGATGTACCAGCACAAGGAGTTGCTGAGGTAGATATACTGCTTGCAGTTAGAAAAGTTGCTGCCCCCCGAGGGGAACCTGCTCCTGCTCCAGTGTCTGTTGCTGTTGCACTTGTTAGTCACAGAGATTAGTGAGTGTAAATGTCTTGTTGACACAGTCAATAACTAGCTGCTGTTTTATCTTGAGAGAAACAAGGTGAGTGAGATGACATCTTATTGGACCAACTTCTGTTGGTGGAAGGTATAAGCTTCTGAGCTACACAGAGCAGCAGCCACAGCAACATTTGGGTCTGTCTGTGAACCCCGAGTGTGCAGGTGGCAAGTTTCTCTGTGTCGCTGTGTGTTCCTGGCTGGCCACACATGCCAGCTAAAGCCGTGGACCTTCTGCCCGACATACCTCACAAGGCATTTGTCCTCCTGGTTATTAATGACCGGAGCTGCCTCCTGTGATCGTGCCGTAAATACGAATAGAGCCGCGCTGGCTGCAGGGAAGGAGCCTCTCCCAGGAAGTGTGAGCACTCACAGTGCCAATCCCCACACAGGCCTCCTGAACTCCGTGTAAATGTTTAGGTGCAGCCCCACAGATCTAAGCGTTTGCACATCTAAAGGACTTTCCAGCTAAACCCAGTTTTCCATGACTAGGATTTTACTTACCGTGTCCATCTGTGATTCACGCAGCTTGAGGAGAGGAGAAAGCTGAATTCTGAAGGGCTGGGAGGGTTCCTGTTTACAGTTAGCATGACAATGACAGGAGGGGGTGCTGCTGTGGGGACCCCTAAATTCTGCAGGGCTGTCCCACTTCAAATGACTGTCAGTGGATGATGGGGGGATTGGGAAATGTAAGGGTGGAGCATAAAACCAGGAGGGGAAGAACCCTGTATGAGAAAAGTGCATGTAGTGTCCCTGAGTGTCAAGGATCAGAGGGGTAGCCGTGTTAGTCTGGATCTGTAAAAGCAGCAAAGAGTCCTGTGGCACCTTATAGACTAACAGACGTTTTGGAGCATGAGCTTTCGTGGGTGAATACCCACTTCGTCGGATGCATGTAGTGGAAATTTCCAGGGGCAGGTATATGTATGCAAGCAAGCAATAGAGATAACAAATTAGTTCAATCAGGCGAGGATGAGGCCTGTTCTCAGCAGTTGAGTGTGAAAACCAAAGGGAGAGAGAACTGGTTTCTGTAGTTGGCAAGCATTCACAGTCTTTGTTTTATCCTGACTGATGTGTCAAATTTATGCAGATCGAAACTGAGCTCAGCATTTCTTTGGAAGCTGTCCTGAAGTTTTTTTGCTGCAGATGGCCACCTTAAGGTCTGCTATAGAGTGCCCGGAGGTTGAAGTGCTCTCCTACGGTTTTTGTATATTGCCATTCTAATATCTTGATTGTGTGTCCATTTAACCTTATCGTGAACTGTCCAGGTTTATGTTACATAGCAGCAGGGATCCTGCTGGCCATATGATGACATCATAGAGTACATTCTGACATAGGTTGAAGTGACACGGTGATGTGTGGCTGGACTTGGTTAGTCCTGTGATGTGGTGTCCGCTGGGTGTAGAATGTGGCAGAGTTGGCACGAGGTTTGTTGCACTGGATTGGTTCTGAGCTAGAGTTACTATGGCGGTGTGCAGTTACTGGTGAGAAATATGCTTCAGGTGGCAGGTGCTGGGGCGACTGGCTCTGCACCCCAAGGCCTGTGAAAGAATGTGGGATCATTGTCGCAGGATGGGTTTACATCCTGATGAGCGTTGGCGGGGTTTTAGCTGGGGACTAGTATGTGATGGCAGTGGAGTCTGTTGGTTTCTTCTTGGGTTTGTCTTGCAGTAGGAGGCTTCTGGGTACATGTCTGGCTCTGTTGATCTGTTCCTTATTTCCTCATGCGGGTATTGGTAGTTTGAGAAATGCTTGGTGGAGATTTGTAGGTATTGTCTCTGTCTGAGGAGTTAGAGCAGATGCGGTTGTACCTCAGTGCTTGGCTGTAGAGAATGGATCGTGTGATGTGCCCGGGATGGAAGCTGGAGGCATGAAGGTAGGCATAGCGGTCGGTAGGTTTTCGATATAGGGTGGTGTTAATGTGACCGTCACTTATTTGCACCGCGGTGTCTAGGAGGTGGACCTCCCGTGTAGACTGGTCCAGGCTGAGGTTGATGATGGGATGGAAGCTGTTGAAATCATGGTGGAATTTTTCCAGAATCTCCTTCCCATGGGTCCAGATGTCCCTGAGTGGTGTAGCTGCTTGTCCTGTGAGACGGGGCTTGTCAGGCAATGACTGCATGCTACCCCCTGTAGGCGGGTAGGGAACACTGCATCTTTTAGGGTGCACTGTTGTAATATCCTTCAGGAAGTCAGAACGTGTCATGCCCTCGATTCCAGTGCCAACCCCAGGTTGTCCCATCCCACTCTAGTATTACTGCTTGGATACCAGAATGTCACACAAACTGTGAAGTCGATCATGGCCCATGGCCCCTCTCTCCTGCCCACCTGTTGGGATGGGACATTGTTTCCTGTTCTGAGCCTTTCTCCCATGGGTGTGACATTGCTTTCTCCTTGTGTCTCACAGGTGAGCCATCACCCACCAGCTGCAGCCCATCATGTGTATTCCAAGCAAGGCTGGACGCTGTGGCAGGAAATCACAATTGCGAGCAAGTTCAGGGGCAAATACCTCTCTATCATGCCACTGGGTAAGTGACTAGCCCAGACACTGAGTGTTAACACCTGGGTGCATTTGCTGTGCTTGTGCACTACTCAAAATGTTTGACCAATGCCCTGATCCCATGGGGATCACATAAATCCTGCGGAGGGTCTGAACAGAGAGGCCAAATTGGACTGATTTTCCTTTGCAACATGTCCACAGGGAGAGACACAGGCACTTAAATCCACCAGCCAGGGAAACCAGGCAGCTCTGAGGGGTAGGAGGAGACACAGATGGTCCAGATTTGAGTGTTCTCTAGATGCAGGGAGGCAGGGCTGTCTTGTGGCTACCACTGGAGTCAGGGTTCCTGGGTTCTGTTCCTGGCCCTGTCACTAACTGACTGGAACTTTGGGCAGTTCACTTAGGGTGGGATTTTCCAAAGCCGATAAGAGCACAAGTCTTATCACTGCTGAGTCTCGCTGGGACTTTGGAAATTCCATCCTTAACACTCTCCCCATCTGCAACATGGAGATGATGATCCCAACCCCATAGGGGAGAGGCAAGGCTTTGTCCAAAGCACTAGCTTGTGCCTTGTTCAATCCCTGCTTCCTACCAGACTCTAGCCAGCAGGGGGCAGCGATACACAAACACTATCCAGAATGTGCAAAGTAGTTCTCAGGCTGTCAGTCCCTGGGGTGCTGCAGAGTTGGTGGGTGCCCGGCAGGGACTGTGGGATGATTGCAAGTCAGGCTGAAAGAGTCGGTGGCACTGTTTGACAGCTTTGGGTACTGAAATGGTTCCTAGTTAATGTTTTTTTCAGTTACAGAATTTCTCTCTGAACCCTTTGGCCCTTTCTCGTTTCAGTGTGCGGAGCTGACTTGTTCTAGTCGGTGGGCATCTGGCTTCCTGCTGACTTGTGAACTAGTCTCTCCTTAAATTATATTTTAGATATTTAACGTGTCTAGCGATTTCCTCCCCCTTTTAGTTCGATGCAGTGACTCTCTGGACCTGCAGTTTCCCTTACGAAGAATTTGCTCTGGGGCAGTATCAGACTTTCTGCACTGACTGTTCCCCGTTGATAGTGCTCTATCTCAGAGCTCTACCTACCACTTAGTCCAGGCCTGACAAGCATCATGGATGGACGTGGCTCCAGTTACCTGGTGGAAAGGTCTTGGCTGGGGTTCGTGGAAATGTGCAGGATCTGTAGGGGCCAGGTCCCAGGCACAATAAACTTGGGTCCACTATTCCTACACAGACAGGAATGGCGGGTTATTTAGCTCTCTTAGCAGCAAAGAAGTGCTGCCTTCCACTTAAAGGAAGAAGTCCAGGCAGGGGTTCTGTGGCTGCTGGCACAGCTCAGAAGGGAGCAGCTAAGTATATTTGCTCCATGCTTCTGAGTCTCCTTGTCCTTGATTCAGGCCTTTTACCTTCAATGAAGATGCTACCTCCACCAATGGGAGGCGTTCTCCCATTGGCATAGAGAATCCACCTCCCCAAGAGGCAGTAGCTAGGTCAACGGAGAATTCTAGCTCTGTCTGCACTGGGCGTTCAGTTGCTTTAACAACGTCACTCAGCGGTGTGGATTTCTCACACCCCTGAGCAATATAGTTATACTGACCTGACTTCCCAGTGTAGACGTGGCCTGACGCTAGCTTGTGAGGACTGCCTCCAGAGTGCTGGTGCAGCCATGCTGCTCCTCGATGATCCAAGAGTCCGGCTCTGCCTGTGAGTGTACGGCAGCACCCTAGATTCAATCTGCTCCGGAACACGGGGGGTCAGATATCTTGCTCCAGTGACTTGCCAAGGGAATTTCCTTGGAACTAGATAGGAGGAGGAATTTTGCAGCTGTCTCCCAAGCCGTGAGCAGGGGAAAGCGCTGTGCTCTCCCCCCACACACTGACGAGGGGCTCCCTCATGCTTCACAAATCCAAGCCCACGTAGGGTATGCCTGGCCGGCAGTGAGAGGTGTGACTGCAGCATGTGGAGACATACCCAAGCTAGCTTTGATCTAGCTCCTCCAGTACCAACGCAACAGGACGGGCTGACTGCTCGAGAACCTGCCCTGGGTGCGGTCGCAGCGTCACTGCGATTGGTGTACATTGGCATAGATGACTCGAGCCTCCCAATACTCGGGGGGGGGGGCATGTCACTGCCCCACGTGTTTCCTCTGCTCAGCAACACCCCCACACACATACCCTGGGCCCAGCCGAGGGCCACCGCGCTCTCCCTGCCCTACCTGAGTTACGGGGCGGGGGCCTATGTCCTTCTTCTTCTGTGCCTCCGCCCCAGCATGTTCGGCTGCTCTCCCTTGCAGGTGGGTCCAGGTGGGGAGTGGGAGGGACTGCTGAAGTCGGCACTCCCAGGTGGCTGCCTGAGAGAGCCCAGCTGGGGAGGCAGCAGCTGCCCTGCCCCCTCTGCTCCCTGCCGGGCCTGGCTGCTAGGAACAGGGGCCAAGCAAGCTGGAAATGTGCTGGGGAGAAGAGGGGACTCCAGCTCACTCAGCCCCAGGTCCCAGCAGCCAGGCCTGGGCAGGGCAAGGCCTGTCCCAGCCGGGCTCTCGCAGGCAGCCGCCACGCTGCACAGAGCAGCGACCCGGAGCAGCTGGCATGAGAAGTGGCTGGTCCTGTCCCTTCCGCTCCCCGCCTGAGCCCAGCTGCCAGGGACAGGGGCTGCTCGTGCAGGAGGGCAGGCATAGTGGGAGAAGGACAGAGCCTTTCTTCCTCCCCTCCACCCCCCACAGGCAAAGCAGAAATTAGGGGGGACACTTGACCCCCACATCCATCACCTACGTACGCAGAGCTCTCCCCATTCCCAACAAGCCAGTGGCCTGTGCAGAGTTCCCTCCTCCGCCCCCACCACCTTGACCCCATATGGAGCTTCACCTTTCAAAGGTTCCTTTTTAAATACAAGTTTAGCATGGGGACAGCTGGAGGGCTCGAGGGAAGAGGTTCTACCACATGGACAGCGCTGCCTGGTCTGCACAGCCACAAAGCGCTATTTCCCCAGGGGGCAGATGGAGCTGTGACTGGCCAACGTGCCCCAGGCAGCCCAGCCATGTTCCCAGCAGGTCACTGGCCACACTGCTGGCCCCTGTCCTGAGCTGGTGCTGTCCTGAGCTGGGGCCGTGCTGGTCTGCTCCCATCAGCACAGTGCGCGGAGGGGAGGGAAGAGTTCACATCTGCCAAGTGGGAAAACCTTTAAGCCAGGAAACATCATTCAGCTTTTCAGCTCCTAGCAGGGGGCTTGGGAGCAGCGGCGAGTTGAATAAAGAGATGGGAATGATGAATGAGAAGGGCTGGTGTCCCTTTAAGAAAAATGCCAAGGTCTTCACCGGGTGAGACCATGTCTATACTAGGGAACTTACAGCAGCACCACGGGGGCGATGCTCGTGTAGCCGCTCTCCCATCTACATGATTAAAACACCGAAATGAGTGACAGTCGCTGTGTCTGCCGGGGAAGCTCTCCTGCTGACATAGCGTTGTCCACGTGAGCGCTTACACTGGTGAAACATGCGTTGCTCAGAGGGGTGTTTTTTCACACCCTGAGTGACACGTTTTGCTGACATCAGTGCTAGCGTAGACATGGCCGTAGTCTGGTGTCTTCATGGTGCCGCTCCAGGATAACACAGTATCTGACTGTCCCCTAGCATGGGACTGTCTCCCTCACCTCCCTCTGCCTCCACAGGTGCCATCCATCTAGAATTTCACTCCAGCGGGAACCACTATGTCTGGAGGAAGGTCACCTCCACTGTTCACAACATCATTGTGGGCAAGCTCTGGATCGACCAGGTCAGTGGCGAGCGGCGCAAGCATCCTGGTCCCTCATTGCCACGCTTCACATGTTCTGTCCTGGTTTATTTTGTTAGCATGCTCCAGAGAAGCAGGGCTGGCTTCTGGAGGGGGCAGTGAAAGGATCCCAGCGGCTGACTGTCGGGAGAGGCTTCCCCTCATCTAGTATGGCCCCCACCCCCCTCATAACCTTCTGAGAAGGAAGATCTATCCCACCAGCTGCAGCAGGCACACGGGGAGGCCCCTCTGTCAAGTCCACTTTGGAGCTCCCATGGAGTTAAGGGTGGCAGAACTGGCATCCCTGGGTAGCCCCCTTCTGTCCCCCAGAGCTGGCTGAAGCCTTTCTGCCCAGGCTGACAGCTCCCAGTCCAGCACTGGTTTTCCCTCTCCCTGTCACACCAGCTCCAGTGTACTGGTACAGAGCTGCTAGGCTGGCTTCTATCATTGACACCCACTGGGAGCCCAGTGTGTTCGCTGGCACTAAGTGCCCGAGTTTGGGAGACAAACATTGCTGCTGAGGATGCTGATTTGCATGCTAACAAACTGAACCTAAGTCCTGATTTGTATCTTTGCAAACCCTCTCCCTGCCTGTGATTCTGTGTCTTTTCTGTAGTCTGGTGACATAGAGATTGTGAACCACAAGTCAAAAGATAAATGCCAGCTGAAATTTACACCCTACAGCTATTTCTCCAGAGACGTCCCCCGAAAGGTATGTACGCAGAAAAACCCAACTCGGTTAAGCAGCCTCACACGTAGCAGACACCCTGATTCTTCCCTCCAGGCAGTGCCAGTTGCCAACGGGGTGGGATAGCTGTTGGTTGTGGACAGCCAGTACCTGGGGCAGCAAGGGTCCAGCAACCCAGAAATAAAGTTGATGATTATTTCCTTGAAACTGTGCTGGCGCCCTCTAGTGGCCAGCCCCCTGCATCGCATGGAATGTGATGGCTCATATTTACCTCTATTCTAGCGTTCTTCTTCGAGTGATTGCTCACATCCATTCCACTTAGACGTTCGTTGGAAGGTTTTTACCCTAGCAACACTCAGTGGGTCTGCTGGGCGCCCCCTGGAGTGGCGCCGCTATGGCACCGGATATATAGCCCTGCCGACCCAGCCATCCCTCAGTTCCTTCTTACCGCCCGTGTCGGTCGCTGGAACAGTGGAGTGCGGTTTCACTGACCTCCACCTCCCTAGCTACTCATAGTTCTCTAGTTATTTTGTTGTGTATATAGCAAAAGTATATAGTTATAGTTTTTTATTGTTCATAGTTAGTGTATATTTAAGAGGGGTTTGGGGATTAGCCCCTTCCCTGCACCCGGTGCCGGGGCCCATGCCCGGTTCATCAGGTTTCAAACCGTGCTCGGCCTGTCACAAGCCAATGCCGACAGGAGATCCACATGACTCCTGCCTTAAGTGCCTCGGGGAATCTCACCTGACAGATAAGCGTCACATTTGCAAGGCTTTTAAGCCGAGAACAAAAAAGGAGCGAGACTTTCGGCGACAGCAGCTCCTCATGGAGGCGGCTCTTACCCCTCCGCCTTCGGCACCGACCGCTGGTCAATTAGCGGGCAGCAGCACCTTCTCGGCGAGAAAGCCTAAGACTCCTGCTGCTTCCATGCCACCTGCACCACGGCCAGAGAGCTCGTCTAAGTCGGGTCACCCAGCACCGACACCTGCTGCAGCACCGAAGACGTCAGCACCGTCGATTCCGGTCCCACGAGGGCCATCGAGTCCGGTGCCTGACAGCTCCCCGGCATGTGCCGTGGTTGAGCCTAAGACTCCTGCTGCTTCTGTGCCACCTGCACCGCAGCCAGAGAGCTCATCTAAGTCGGGTCGCCCGGCACCGGCGACTTCGGCACTGTCGATTCCGGTCCCACAGGGGCCGTCGAGTCCGATGCCTGACAGCTCCCCAGCATGCACTGTGGTTGAGCTTACTGTTCCCTCCATGCCGGAGACATTCTCAACGGTGAGGGACCTGATTGCCATGACAGAGTCGACGCTGCCTCAACCCCCGGCACCGCCGGTGTGGGTAATACACTCTTTTGGCAAGCCTGCCTTGATAAGACCATCCTCTCTCGGCACAGCAGAGCGGCACCATTCATGATCATGGTCCCACAGACGCTCCAGGTCCAGTCGACGCTCCCGACGCCGCTCGCAGTCCCGGCACCGTTCTCCTCCTCGGTACCGGTCGCACTCGCAGCACCGGTCAGCATCTCGTTCACTGGTCCGCTACTCTCGGCACCATTCCAGCTCCCAGCACCGCTCCAGGCACCATGACTCCTGTAGCCGCTCCCGCCGGTCGCAGGTTCCGATCTCGTCCCCAATACCAGTATGTCTTCCGGTACCAGTCTCCGGTGCCGAGTAGAGCAAGATCTGCCAGAGATAGAAACTCTGCCCAGGGCTTCTCTGCTCCTCCATGGCCATCCAGACACACTTCAGTGTTGTCCCACGCGGACAGCTGTTATGCTCTGGACCACAATTCGGATGTGCCCACCGGAGTCTGTCGGGGGCCCAGACCCAGGACCAAGGCCCACATCAGTGGTCCTTCTGGACACCTTGGGCACACCACCAGGCCCAAGGTGCTCCAGTAGTTCCGTCTCGCTCTGCCCCATCAGAGCACCGAGTGCCAGAGGCTACCTCTAGCTGTCCCCCTCCGGCTGGTACAGAGGAAGCACTAATCCACCTACCGGTCTCCCCAGTCCCACCGGAGCAGGTGGTGGCCCAAGAGCAAGAGGCCACACAGGACCCGCTCATCCCCGGCATCTCCTCTTCCTCTTCTCCGGATAAGGCGGTGGCAGGAATATCCTCCTTGAGCCCTCCTCCAATCGACCTGAGAGCTCATCAGGATCTCCTCAGGAGGGTAGCACTCAGTATGAACCTCAAGGTGGAGGAGGTCCCAGAGGTAGAGGACCTGGTAGCGAGCATTCTGTTGGCGGATGCCCCCACCAGAGTGGCCCAACCATTTATCCGGGCCATCCAAGCCAATGCCGACACTATATGGCAATCCCTAGCCTCTATCCCTCCTGCGACCAGGGGAGTCGAGCGTAAATACATGGTACCCTCTAGGGAGTACGAATACTGTATATCCATCCTCCTCCCTGCTCACTAGCCGTTCAATCCCTGAATGAGAGGGAGTGCCATAGCCAACAGGCGCCAGCCCCAAAGTCAAAAGAGGCTAGGCAATGGATCTGCTTGGCCGAAAAGTGTATTCAGCAGGGGCCCTACAGCTCCAGGTGGTAAATCAACAAGCCCTGCTCAGCAGCTATAATTACAACACCTGGGCGGAGGTGGGTAGGTTTACAGAGCTACTCCCTCAAAACTCCCGCCAAGAGTTCGCTGCCTTCTTGGAGAAAGGGAAGAAGGTGGCCAGAACCTCCCTCCAGGCCTCGCTAGATGCAGCCGATTCAGCAGCCAGGACTCTGGCCTCGCCATGAGACGCATCTCATGGCTGCAGGTTTCCAAACTCCCACCAGAGCTGCAGCATACATCCAGGGCTTGCCGTTTGATGGCAGAGGTCTTTTTTCGGAAAAGACTGACCCTAGACTGCAAAGCCTGAAGGTCAATAGGGTCATAATGCGTTCTCTAGGCATGCATACACCAGTAACTCAACGAAGGCCTTTCCGTCCCCAGCCTCACCGCCCATACTTTGTGCCTAGACACAGACAAGATTTGGGCAGGCAGCGCGGACGAGGTAGGCGTAGATGCCAGTCAGGACCAACCTCGTCCCTCTTCAGGGACCCCTCTCACGAGCAATTCCTCTTGCAAGAGGTGTGGACACTCCTCACCATGAGAGCGATAGAGGAGGTACCAAAGGACGAAAAGGGCAAGGGGTTTTACCCCCATTATTTCCTAATCCCCAAGTCAAAGGGAGGTCTCAGACCTATGCTAGGCCTGCGAGGACTCAACAAGTTTATGATAAAGTTGAAGTTCCGCATGGTATCCCTGGGGACCATTATCCCGTCCTTGGATCCTGGAGACTGGTATGCCGCCCTCGATATGAAGGACGCATACTTTCACATCGCCATCTCTCCTCCGCACAGGAGGTACTTTCACTTCGTAGCCGACCGTCAGCACTTCCAGTTTACGGTCCTGCCTTTTGGCCTTTCTGCGGCCCCAAGAGTATTTACAAAGGGTATGGCCGTAGTCGCCACATATCTCCGCCGACATCGGGTACGCGTATTTCCGTATCTGGACAATTGGCTCATCCAAGGAGCCTCCGAGACACAAGTCACCCAGCATGTGGGCATCATCAGGGACCTATTCACACGTCTAGGCCTGATGATCAATATGGAGAAATCCACTCTGGTTCCCATACAGAGGTTAGACTTCATAGGACCGACCCTGGGCTCCACTCTAGCCAAGGCCTCCTGACCATAGCTGCAGTTTCAGGCAATGGCAACAATGCAAGGTCTACAGAATTTCCCTACGACCTCGGCTCGCACTTGTCTCAGTCTCCTAGGTCACATGGCTGCTTGCACATTCGTGACCAAATATGCCTGACTCCCCCTCCGTCCTTTCCAAACGCGGCTCAACCCGGTATACCGCCCGGGCAGGGACCCAATAGACATGATAGTCACCATTCCCCCGAGCATTCTAGGCTCCCTAGACTGGTGGCTGACTCCCTCCCTGGTGTGTGCAGGGATGCTGTTCCATCTACCCCTGCACTCCATATCCATGATGACAGAAGCGTCATCTCTCAGCTGGAGTGCTCACCTCGGACACCTTCGCACACAAGGCCTCCGGTCATCTCAGGAACTGGCGCTACACATAAATGTCTGAAAGCTAAAAGCAGTCCGCCTGGCATGCCAGGCGTTCCAGCAACATCTACAAGGCCGTTGTGTCTCAGTGTTTACAGACAACACAGCGGCCATGTGTTACATAAACAAACAGGGAGGGACTCCATCTTCCCCGCTTTGTTAGGAGACCATCCGACTCTCGGACTTTTGCATAGCCCACTCAATAGACCTGGTAGCGTCCTTTCTCCCAGGGGTTCAGAACGCTCTGGCGGATCAACTGATCAGGTCCTTCCTGTGCCACAAGTGGTCAATATGCCCGGATGTTATTCATTCGGTCTTCCAGAAGTGGGGATTTCCCCAAATAGACCTGTTCGCCTCCCACGCGAACAGGAAATGCCAGATGTTCTGCTCCTTCCAGGGTCTTTCACCAGGGTCAATCTCGGACGCATTCCTAATGTCATGGAAAAACCAGCTGCTTTATGCCTTCCCACCGTTCCCACTGGTTCACAAGGTCCTGCTAAAACTCCGCAGGGACAGAGTGCACCTAATCATGATCGCTCCAGCGTGGCCCAGGCAACACTGGTACACCACACTGCTAGACCTATCGATAGCCAACCCAATTACCCTGCCACTCTACCCAGACCTGATAACTCAGGACCACGGCAGTCCTCGCCACCCAGACCTGTAGGCCCTTCACCTCACGGCATGGCGGATGCGTGGCTAAACCAGTCAGAGTTGCATTGCTCTGCTTCGGTACAACAAGTACTCCTGGGTAGCAGGAAGCCTTCCACTCGGTCAACGTATCTGGCCAAGTGGAAGCGTTTCTCCTGCTGGTGCAGAACGCAGAATGTTACTCTTACTGAGGTCGCAATCCCTACTATCTTGGACTACCTCTGGTCTCTTAAGCAGCAGGGCCTGGCGGTATCTTCATTGAGGGTGCACTTGGCGGCCATCTCTACCTTCCACCCAGGGGGGAGTGGCCGCTTTGTGTTCTTGCACCCTATACTTACTAGATTTCTTAAGGGCCTGGAACGCCTATACCCCCAAGTACACCGCCCTGCCCCTACCTGGGACCTCAACTTAGTCTTAAACAGACTTATGTCTCCACCATTCGAGCTGTTGGCAACTTGCTCACTGCTATACCTGTCCTGGAAGACAGTTTTCCTCATAGCCATTACATCAGCCAGGCGAGTCTCCAAGCTTCGAGCGCTCATGGTGGACCCACCGTATACTGTCTTTCACAAGGGCAAGGTGCAGTTGTGACCACACCCAGCGTTCCTCCCTAAAGTGGTATCGGCCTTCCATACCAAGCAGGACATCTTCCTTCTGGTCTTCTTCCCGAAGCCACACTCATCTCGACGGGAACAACAATTGCACTCCCTAGATGTCCATAGGGTGCTCACATTTTATGTTGAACGGACGAAACCCTTTCGTAAACCATCCCAACTCTTAGTTGCAGTGGCCGACCATATGAAGGACCTACCTGTCTTCTCCCAGAGGATCTCCTCTTGGGTGATGACATGCATCCGCACTTGCTATGACTTGGCCCATGTTCCCTCGGGCCATCTCAGCGCACGTTCTGCCAAGGCTCAGGCTTCATCGGCTCATGTACCTATCTGGGAAATATGTCGTGCAGCTACCTGGTCCTCTGTCCACACCTTTGCTTCCCATTATGCTCTGGTTCAACAGTCTAGAGATGATGCAGTCTTTGGCTCAGCAGTTTTGCATTCTGCCACATCTCACTCCAACCCCACCGCCTAGGTCAGGCTTGGGAATCACCTAACTGGAATGGATATGAGCAATCACTCGAAGAAGAAAAGACGGTTACTCACCTTTGTAACTGTTGTTCTTCGAGATGTGTTGTTCATATCCATTCCAAACCCACCCTCCTTCCCCACTGTCTGAGTAGCCGGCAAGAAGGAACTGAGGGGTGGCTGGGTGGCAGGGCTATATATCCGATGCCATAGCGGCGCCACTCCAGGGGGTGCCCAGCTGACTCACCGAGTGTTGCTAGGGTAAAAATCTTCTGACGAGCGTGCACGCGGCGCGCGCACACCTAACTGGAATGGATATGAGCAACACATCTCGAAGAACAACAGTTACAAAGGTGAGTAACCGTCTTTTCCCAAGGCTAGATAGAATAAAGTGAACTGTCTACTGCATTCACGCCCCTACCCGCCGTGCTCAACGGGCTCCATCTGGCTCCTCCAGCGTTTGAGACCCAAGAAGTGCGAGACAAAACTGGACAGGTTGGGTCTGGGATGAACTCCAGCATGAAGTGGGGCAAGCTGGGTGTTCTACCAGGTCTCATTGCTGCCATACCAGAACCAGGCCTTCTGAATGACACCAGGCCCCGGTGCTTACCATGGGCAGCCAGGAGGGTGCTGTGGGAACCACTCTTGTCTCTGTCCTCTGGATCTTTGCAAGCTTCACCATCATAAGCCCATGTGATTTTCTTCCCCCGCTGGCAGGTGACGGGTGTGGTAACGGATGCTGATGGAAAGGCGCATTATGTCATGTCTGGCACGTGGGACGAAAATATGGAGTGCTCCAAGATAGTGCAAAGCAGCCATGGCAGCACCAGCTCGGAGGGCAAGCAAAAAACCGTCTACCAGACGCTGGCCCCAAAGGTCCTGTGGAAGAAATATCCTCTCCCGTGAGTTCTCCCCGCAGGCTTGGTGTGCTGTGATCATGCTCTTCAACAGCTGCTGCATTTCAGCCCAGAGGTGGCTGCAGTTCTGTGGTGGGCAAAGTGATCTGAGAAATAGGGACTTACTCCTGCTCTGGCCAGTGCAGCATGGGGACCAAGAGGAACAGCCATGGGTAGTGGTACTATGAGGCACATTTTGCTGTTTCTCTGAGCTTTGCTGCTAACTGCAGCATCTCCCACCCTTGAGTATATACCCAGGGTCCGGGGTGGGTGGGTCTAGCCCACTCTGTGGCCAGTGCAACTGCACCTTCAATGCTGTAGTCCCTTGTTCTGGCTACATCAACCTATCTAGCGAGATCACAGCTAACTTGAGTATGTCTATACATGCTGCAATCACACCTCAGATGACAGCGTAGACAGACCATCAGTTGTAAACAGTGTTAGGGACTTTACGGCAATATGGCTTAGAATGGGATAACATGGCTTTCAACACTAAAGGGTGTTCTACAAAGCCATGTTACGAGCATGTTCCAGAACCATATCTGGAGCCAGCAGGAGCTGGTTTCTAACATGGGTCTGAACGTCATGGTTCACTCCCTTTCCAGAACAGTCTCATGAGCTAACGTTGTTCCTGGAAGAACTGTGAAGAAGTACTTAGCCCAGTTCGGAAAACTGCTTTGCTGACACCGTTAACTCATGTTCATGTAACTGCTTTCCATACCAGCTTAGCAATCCATGTGGCCTGGTTTCCACCCTACCGAGTCTTCGTGCAACATTGTGTTGCCTTTTTGGCTCGCTGCTGAGAGCTAATGCCAAAGGCCATTAGCCCTCCACATGCAGCTGCTGTCAAACATGTGGCACAAGCGGCAAAGCACTACTGCACGCTTCTGACTTTTCTCTGGAATTCCGCCTATTCTCTGGGATGACTCTTGCCAGCTTGGTTGTGGGGCAGCAGCACTGCTGGATGCTGGGCAGGTGGGGGAAGTGTGGTTAGGAGTGACCTCTGCCCTCTTGACCTCCTGGCCAGTGGCACAGAGTGTAGGAGGAGCCCATGACCCCTGTGGAAGATCATGGAACAGCACTGGTTGAACTGTTCTCTCATGTGAAGAGCATTTCCTTAAGCATTTCCATTGGGGTGGTAGGAGGAAAGGCTCCCCAAAGTAAGAATTCTGCCACCTCACTGAGGACTCCTGCTCTCCAGGCAGGTAGTGTTGCCAGGTCTGGATCTAATGGTAGGAGATGCTTAGATACCTCAGTGATGGGCCATACAAGCAGATGGATGGATGGAGACCCTTCATATCTGGGTGAGTGGAATAATCCACCTGCTAACCTGACCCCTTCTCCTCCAGGGAGAATGCCGAGAATATGTATTTCTTCTCTGACCTGGCCCTGACTCTGAATGAGCCTGAGGAACGAGTGGCGCCCACAGACAGCAGGCTGAGGCCTGACCAGCGGCTCATGGAGAATGGCAAGTGGGATGAGGCCAACGTGGAGAAGCAGAGGCTGGAGGAGAAGCAAAGGGCTGTACGTCGCAGGCGGGAGGCGGAAGCCGTGGAGGCCTTGGAGGAAGGTGAGTTTGGGTTGCAGGGTTCAATAGGTAACCAGGGGAATCGGGGAGGCTGCTGGTCCCAGGCCATGGGAGCTGCTGCCAAAGGGAGGCAGCAAGTCAGTCAAGTGTCTCGAGTCCCAGAAGAACCATCCCTCAGTCTGCCAGAACAGCACAATCCCGAACTGGCAGAGGGTTGGGCCGGGAGCTTGGTTGCTCTTTCCCATCTCTAGACACCTTCGAGGAGTTTAATGGACTCAGCTGAGGGCTGGGACTCAGGCACCCAACATAGGTTCTGTTTCAGACTTACTGGGTGACTGTGGGCAAGTTCTTCCCCCTCTGTGCCAGCTGGCCCACCTGTAAAATAGGGATGGTGCTGCTTCCCACCCCCCTCCAGCCCCCCAGTAAAGTGATCTGAGATTCCAGGACCAGATGTGCTGTGTCATGATTGATGTGGCAGAGGAACCCGCCTTCAGCTGCAGTCAAGCCCATCTCTCCTGAGCTGGTTGGGCACAACCTCTGAGCCCTCCAGCTCTGACACCACCACGTGTGTCTTTGGGAGCCAGCCACAGCACATGGAAGTTACCAGCTCCCATGAGAGGCCTGGGCTCATGAATTCATAGGGCTGGCTGGTCCTTCTAAGTAGCAGGAGTTCCAAGAGCAATGGGGGACGCCTGCATGGTTTCTTGGGCTGATTCTGATCCCTGTGTTCCTGTGCACTGCATTATGCTGACAGCACGGTGAGAATGTCAGCAGAGCTGCCTGGCTTCCCTACGAGACGTGCAACCAACCCTTGTGCTGTGTTCTCCACTCTCAACAGGCAAAGACTACGAAGGCTACACCCCACTGTGGTTTGAGAGGAAGGTGGATCCCCTGACAGGGGAGCTGATCTGTGTTTACAAGGGTGGATACTGGGAAGCCAAGGAGAAACAGGACTGGGATCTGTGCCCTGATATCTTCTGAGCTGCTCCTCCCATGCCAGGCTGGCAGGCCACAGGATAGGAGGACAAGGAGCACCTGGGACGCATCGGGCAACATCCTGCTGTTTATGCCACCGCGCACAGAAACACACCCAGAGTAAATAAATACAGAAATTTAAAAGAAAATAAATCAAAACAGAGATTCCAAACCTATTTTTTTATGCACTAATAAAATAGCTTTCAGTGTTTTTTTAACGGTGGCGTTTTTTTAGCTACTAATTAGGAACAAAAACATGTTGAATGTGGTTCCTTTTTAGCCTAGCGTATTTATTGCTGTCAGAAGTTGCTGCCTATATTTTTCAAAGCCTCAGCTTTATTCACTGAGACGTCGACTTCCAAAGATGCACACGTTGCGGGGATACGATGCACAGTCCTTGGAGATCTTCCTTCTGACTTTTTTCCCCATTTGTGTGTGGACTTAATTTTTAAAACATCTGCTTGTAGTTCAGGTTCCTTTTTACAGACACTAGCAACTCTCTGATCCCATTCATCTCCGAAGCTCTAGGGAGAAGATGACTTTTCTAGGGATGGTGGATTAGGTGCTTATTCCTAGGTTCTTTCCATAGTTCCCAGCAGTGCCCGATGCTCCCACAGCTATGAATTAGGTTCTTTCTGAAGCTATTTAGGTGACTTTTCTAGCGGATTGTTTGAATGGATTTTTTCCAATCTGCAATATTGAGTTGATATTTTTTAGAACCGTCTCTAACAAGATGCTTTTTTGGATCATATTCATTTTGGTTTTTCCCTGCAACTCTGTCTTAATTGGAAACCGTTCCTTCCAGAGAGCAGACAAGAAGCGATCTGTCTAGGGAGACTTTTTAAACTTGCCCTCAGTCAGAGTAGAGTCAGCCTTCGTGGACTAGAGCCAAGACCCTTACTCAGCAGTTCATAGATACCACCAGTGCTTAGCGGGATCCATAGCCCACCCCAGCCCAGCACCTCAAGGCCCCTTCCCCCTCCATGTCTTGCAGCAGCAGTTAATGTTCCCAGCTCTCTACACCTTCCTGCAACAGTTTCCAGGCAGGGTTTAGCCTCTGAGCTGCCCTTCGGACACCAGGCACAAAGGTTGATGCCACATGGATGGTTCCCGTCATATTGCAATATCAGTCCCTGTAAGGGACAGTTGGAGGTGCAGGGAACAGTGACACTCATTTAGGCAAAGCAGTAGCATGGTTGATGGCGAGCCCGAAGTGTAGTGGGAGGCTCTTGAACAAGCAGATGGCTCCCCTACCCCGTTCCTTTCCCCTATTCCATTCCTTTGGGCTTCCTGCCATTTCCACTCCATCCTCCTGCTATTTCCGTGGGGTTCCTTCTCTTGTGCCCACCCCCAATCTGGAGCTAGGGAGCAGAGCCTGGGGGGCTCAGTGGAGAAGCAGGAGGACAGATGTATTTACCTGGGATAGAGCGAGAGGGAGGAGATGGCTGTCAGGATGCCCCCAGCTCCAGCACAGGGACCCCTGAGTGAGGCTGGCTCTGACTGGAGCTCAGTGTTGTGACTGACTGCAAGTTGCTGTAGCACAGACACACGTGACTCATGGATCCCAGTTCCCACTCCCCTGATGCACAGAGATGGGCCAGTTCCAAGATCCCTGAATGCAGCTGAATTCCAGCTTGACCCCGTGACTGTAATGGCTCTGAGCCCCAAGCCCCAAACACCCATTACATCACCCTGCAGTCTGAGGGGAGAGATGCACCCAGACCCTCTCCCCCCGCCGGGCCCTGGGCAGTGTCCCAGCTCTGGCATGACTGAGCCGAGCTGCTGAGCTCTGTCACAGGTGCCCCGGGGAAAGCCCAGA
The DNA here is from genome assembly GCF_003597395.2 of Chelonoidis abingdonii. Taxonomy (NCBI): domain Eukaryota; kingdom Metazoa; phylum Chordata; order Testudines; family Testudinidae; genus Chelonoidis; species Chelonoidis abingdonii. The sequence continues at coordinate 30,221,179 of NC_133790.1, read as the reverse complement.
GACTTTTGGGCAGAAGGGGTGAGGGCAGCTCTTCCTGCACTGCAGAGGGTGCTTAGGGTTCGCACCAGCTGCTGGGAATGGGGCACAGCATTGTAATGGCCCAGGAGAAAGCCACGGGACCCAGTCTGCTCTAGGGCCCTCCCTTGGTTCCCTGCAGGAAGGTGACAGGCAATGGTTTGATTTCACGGCTGTGTGCAGGCACCAGTCCTGGATTGTCACTGACTGCTCCAACTCACATGCATCTAATCTATTGGCCCCCTGTGCTGCCAGGCTAATTTAGATCCATGCAGTACTGCAGGCACTCCCCTCCCGCCCAACGCAAGGCTGGACGAGCAGCAGGCTACCCTAGAACAGGGCCTGTCCCCTAGACCGTCACTGCCGAGTGGCAGACAGAGAAACCCCCTCCTCTGAGCAATCCATCACATCCCTTGCCTGATGCTAAAATCCCTCCCTGCAGGAGTTTCACTCAGTGACCAAAGCATCCCTCCCTGGGCAGCAGGCAGCCCTGAACCCAACAGCCTTTGGCACGTGGACTTGCTCCCTTCCAGGCCCCTGGCTCTGGACCGCCCCCCATTGCAACAATCCCCTTCCATTGGGCTCCTGCTGTTGTCATTATTAAGAATGTCCCATCACTGGACACCCGCTGAGCCCTCACGACAAACATTACAGCAAATATTGGGCCACACTCGCCCCTTAGGCTGTGATGCCAGTGGAGCTAGTGTCTGTCCTGAAGCAGCTCAGCTCCTAGATCTCCTGCTTCCTGTACCTCCCTTTCCAAGTACCACCCCCAACTGGGTGGGGACAGAGGCCCTTGCACTTCTGCTGCCTCCTCCCCACCAGAGCAATCTCCTTGCTGGGATACTCAGTGCTCCGGAGATGCCGGAAAGGATGAGCAAGCCCTCCAGGTGATAAATGAGCAGCAAGAGAAGGTGACTCGCTCACACATCCTGCTCTGGTCTATACATGTCTGGTGACTGAACTGCAGCGTATCCCGGGAGAGCTCTGTCTGGGCTGGCGTTTGGGAATAGGAGTCCGGATCTGCACACTGGTGAGACCTGCCGAGCATCCTGGGCTTGAGAGGAAGCCATGTGTGAGCTCTCGAGAGGGCTAGAGGCAGGGTTCTGCCTTGTGTGCTTTCATTTCTGATGTCTTCTGCTCTGGCTTTCTTCCATGTCACACCAGCCACTCTGCTCGTGTGGCTCAAAGGCCATGCTGGGGCAGCTGGGGCCAGCCCCCATCCATGGGGGAAGAAAATTAGCAATAATGAACTTCAAGGCGCTGGTAACTGGAAAACCCAGACTGCACATGGGACTTGCATGCAATCAGGTTCCGAAGACCATCAGTCTCCTGGTCAGCCCTCTTCTCATCCACCACCCACAGACTGATTGACAACACACGTATGTATACAGTATATGTACAACTTGTACAATGTAACACTAGTGATTGGCTATCAGTGTGGTAACACAGCTGATGTCCGTGTACCCTTTAACCTTTTATTTGCTTCTAATTTATATATAAAATTATTTTGCTTAAATTTATATGGTACATAATAGATGAAAAATAATGAAGACAGATACGGCTGTCTGAGGTTTTATAGTACAACCTGTACGGTATATTTCAGCTTATCTTTCAGGTAGGCTTGTTCTAAAATGAGCAGGGAGAGAGAGGTTTAAGGTATTTGCTTAATTAGCTAAGTAACAATTGCTCCAGAGCCAAGGTGTTAATTAGAAAAGAAAACAAGGCATTTCAGCTTGCTAAGGCCTGGGCTACGCTACAGAGTTAGGTCGACATAAGGCAGCTTCTATCTACCTAACTCTGTAAGTGACTGCACTAAAACGTAGCTCCCATCGCTGCAACTCGCCCGTTATACCGCCATAATCATTCCATCGCTATGAACTTTTTTGTCGGCCCGGCGCCAAACGTATTTGTGGGCCCCCCGGGGAATGAAGGGGCCAGGGGCAAGAGCACAGCGGGCAGGGGAGATTTGATTTAAATCATGATTTAAATCACTAGTCAGGAAGACTCGATGGCTTTCTACATAAAAGTGCATTCTTGTTGGTTGTTATAACCTTAATACACATTCTTCACAACTCAGAGATAGGTGTAGGTTTCATGTTTAGAAGGTACACACTTTGCATTTTTAAGTGATTTATTTTAAAAACTTTTTCAGATGAGTTTTACAGCTGTATCAGAAAATGAATGATAGTTTGGTTATTTCATTTACCAAAGATAATTGAAGCAGATATTTACATTGGGATGTGAACTATCTCCAGTTCAACAGGTTAATCATTAGTATTTGGAGGATTTTCTTGCCAGGCTGTATTAGGAGGAGAACGTCACCAGACAGACATTTAAATTGTTTTATTTAACTAAAACAACAATGTTAAGTATTCTGGATTTTTTTCTTCAACAGCAAACATAATATTTTAACAAAAAAGCAGATATACCTCGCTTCTCACATTTATCTCCAGCCTTCTTCTCCTTGTCCAGATCTCTTCCGCCCCCAACAATCTTCAATTCATTGAACTTTTTGAAACTTTTCACTTTTAAAGAGAGGTGAGGGGTTGACCCTGCGTACACAAATTTGCAGAGGGACAATAGAGTTGAGTCTGTTATTTCTCACCTCTATATATTGTTTATTTATTTACAAACAATTTTTGCTGTTAACAAGCATGTTACCTCTGGAGACACAAATCCACATTTTGAGAACTGCAAAACTAAGCATCTCTGATGGTATCTTCTAGACTGAGCACTGAGTCCCATTGGGTAGATAGAAAGATTAACCTAAATAATCTATTCAGAAGCCTGTGGAACCCCGTAAAATTGGGTCCCTAATCCATGAACTATTGGAACTCATTTACAAAACTTTTCTTAAACATGACGTGAATATATTGTCTCATACAATAGAATTAGAATTTATAATCTCTGTTCCATGATAAGCTATAATGTATCTTAATTTAAATTATCTTTAGATGGGCTTTTCCCTCAGAAATCCGATTTAAATTAAAAAAATCCATTTTTTTTCATTTTTTTTTAAAAAGTAATTGATTTTTATCCCCCTGACAGTGGGGCATGGTGCGGGTGGGGGGGAGGATTGGTCCCCAGCTGGAGCGAGGCAAGAGCACAGTGGGGCATGGGGGGAGGATTTGTCCCTTGTGACTGGAGCAAGGCAGGGGCTGGGGGTAAAAGCACAGCGGGGTGGGAGCTAGGGTTGGTCTCTGGAGCACAGAAGGGGCCAGGGTAAACTGCAAGCACAGCAGGGATGGACAGAGATAAACAAGATTACCTCTCCCAGCCCACATAGAGCGGGTACCTACCTTCTCCCTGGTTCTACGCCTCCTAGTGAAGACACCGCGGTAAGCAAATCTAAGTACGTCGATGTCAGCTCTGCCATTCACACAGCTGACGTTGCGTATCTTAGGTCGACCCGCGTTGTAGTGGAGACAAGCACTTAGGTCAACTTAATTTTGTATTGTAAACTCGCGCTCCAGGGAGGCTCTCATTGCAGCCAGTTACCATGTTAGAAATTCAATGCTGTGGTCTCCTCTTCTCTGCTTGCACAGCCTGGCCCTCAGTACCAGGGTCAGCCAGCGCAGGTGCACGCACGACTTTCAGCCTGGCTGGCCGTGTGGTTTGCCTGTGGCCCAGTGAAGCAGGGGAATCTCCATTTTCTGAACTGCTGGGTTGATGACACTGTGCTGCTTGGATCCAGCCTGCTGGGCAACTATTGCATGTTCTATCACCAAGGCATTTAGACCCTAACTCCTTTTGAGACACACTTTATGTAACTCTGGGAGCATAGAAGGTTCTGTGCTCCACAGCGCTTCACTCATGCCATTCTTTGTTTGGGTAGAACATAGACAGCAAATGTGAAAAGTCGGGACACGGAGTGGGGGCTAATAGGAGCCTATATAAGAAAAACCCCAAAATTGGGACTGTCCCTATAAAATTGGGACATCTGATCACCCTGTAACAAAATTTCACACAGGGGCAGAGGGAGCAGGGGTTCCACTCAAGGTCTGATTCAGTTTCATAAAAGGGAGTAGAAATAAAGCTCTTTAAAATGCCTTATTTTTCCTTGCATATTTTGTCACAACAAGTGTTAGCCCAGAGCTTGGAAAGGTGAGAGATTCCTCTGTCTGCCATCCCTAAAGCAGGACCCGAGCACTGTTGCAGCTAAACAAAGTGCAGAGAGAAATTAAGTGTTGGCAGCTAAATGCCCAGCTTTGCTGGTCTCTGGAGCAGCCATTCGTCCTTTCTGATCTACTTTCAGTAAATGCATTTGTGTAGACGCCTCATACACAGACGCTACAGAATAGCAGAACTAGACAGGGGAATATTGGGAATACACCCAAAAACACCCAGTCATTTTTAGAACAGCTAATTTTAAAAGCAAACTACTACACTTGACAGTTCATTTAGTGACAACACTTTATCTGAGCACTGTCCTGGTCTTTCTGTTTTCCCACCAGAGGATTTTAATGTCATTCTACTGTAAATGCTGTTGAATGTAATTCTTTGGAACAATATGTTGTGTGATCTCTCTTCTCCTACACAGTAATAAAACTTGGATTCAGGAGTTTTAAAATGCATCATGCTGAAGTGTCATCACTTACTCCACTGGGCTACCCCTGGGGCTCGGGAAATGCTCTGTATGAAGCTGGCGGCATCGGGGGCAGTGGGCACCCCCAGGGCAGTGGCAGTTGGGTGGGTTGGAGATGATCTAGGGGGGGCCCTGGGTGCTTACTGTTGGGATTGAGAATTGATGAGAGTTTGAGAAGCGTGTCACTGCAGTAGCCAGGAACGTTGGATCCGCAGGTTTCTCTTTCAAGATGGGGGGGTGTCTCAGCCATTGAAGGGATGTGCTGGGAGGTGGCATAGGGGTAGCAAGCCCCAGTGCAGCTGCACTGGCATGCACGTGGTGCCAGCCCTGGCAGAAGATTTCCTTGTGCTAATTCACCCAGGTCTCTCGAGGTCACTGGCTCCGTTTTCCCTTACACTGAACAACGAGCACGTGTCGGGTTCAAGGAGCTTTGGGTGCCATTTGGTAAGTAGCAGGCTGCCTGTGCCCTCTGAATCCTGTCCTTGTTCCCATCATTTGCCCTGTCCTTCCTCCCTGGTCCTCCTCAAGTCATGGTGAATGGGAAGTGGAGGGGGGCCCGGGCACTGGTGAGTGGGACAGCAGGGCCAAGCAAAGGCCCCTGGGAGTCAGGTGGGGCCAGGTGATGGCAAACGGATGGAGGAGTCAGTGAGACAGTTCCTGGTTGCTGCCTGTGTTATGGAAGCGTTGGAGGGCCCCTGATCTAGAGGCTGTTCTAGCCACAGTTGGGAGAGCTGCAGGCCTTTGCTGAGGGGTACCAAGGCATAGCTGGCCTGGGAGAGCCCTGCAGGGACCAGCCTTGACCAACTTGGGCTGAACAGGTGCCTAGGACTCCAGCCCAGCCTGTATCCCTTCTGCAGGGCACCCCCTGCCCGCATTACAGGGCCTCAGACCCAGGGGGAGGATTTCCCAGACATACACTGACTCCATCTCCTCTAGCAGCAGGGGCAGGGTGCCTGGTGGCTAAGGCTTTTGCTTGACATTATAGATCTGTCTCCCCCTTTGCAGGCAGCTAGCTCTGCCCCCACCCCTACTTCTCTCAGGAGCCCTTCTGGTGCCCTGCGCCTCACCCTGGACACCTGGGATCTCCCAGTCCTGCCACTGCACAACCCCACAAACTTGGCAGCTTGAGGCTGAGCCTCTGGGCTGTTTCCTTAGCCTCTTAGGTCCCCAGGCTTAAGAGCTGCTGCCTCTGCAGTCGGCAAGGTCAGGTCCCATCTGGTGCCTGCTCCAGCCAAGGTCCTGCTTGGGCAGAGAGATGGGATTGGCCTCTCCCTCAGCACATGTGTTTTCTCTTCCACCTTGCAGGTCCCAGACTGCGGTCAGTCCACGGGGCCTTTGCCATACGGGCTCCTCCCTGGATGTCTGGCTCTGCGGCCCACTTTTAAGGGACATATTAACACTATTGTTTTGATGGTGTTTGCATGGGCACCGGCCGTTCATTTGCTACCTGCCTCTGTCCCCACCATCTCCTTGTGCACTAGAGGATCCCTGACTCAGGTGGGGAAATGTTTGGTTTGTTTGAATTCAAACTGGGGTTTCTTGAATGAGACATTGCCTGTTAATCAGATCTTGTTAGTGCCTCCCCTCTAGAGCTTTTTAAATTACACCATTGGTACATTAAATTCCTGCTTGTATTACATTATTTCTAGCATTGGCTGACACATAATTAACAGGGGTATAACCATCATCTGAAGTACAAGCTCAGATATCAGTGCGGTAGCCGTGTTAGTCTGGATCTGTAAAAGCAGCAGAGAATCCTGTGGCACCTTATAGACTAACAGACGTTTTGGAGCGTGAGCTTTCGTGGGTGAATATCCACTTCGTCTGATGCATGTAGTGGAAATTTCCAGGGGCAGGTATATATATGTATGCAAGCAAGCTAGAGATAACGAGGTTAGTTCAATCAGGGAGGATGAGGCCCTGTTCTAACAGTAGAGGTGTGAAAACCAAGGGAGGAACCAGTGATGGTATGGCTGATCTGGTTAGGTCCTGTGATGGTGTCACGGGTGTAGATATGTGGGCAGAGTTGGCAACCTCGATGCCAACTCTGCCCACATATCTACACCGGCGACACCATCACATGTGAAAAATCGGGACGGGGCTGGGGGGTAATAGGAGCCTATATAAGAAAAAGACCCCAAAATTGGGACTGTCCCTAGAAAATCGGGACATCTGGTCACCCTACTGGAGAGTGCCTGAGAAATTGCCAGCTCTGCACTCCTTTCTTCCTTAGATTTTCTTCCTCTAGGACCTTACTTACCTGCCTCTTCTAAGAGTTTGTGGAAGTCGGCTTTTTCGAAGTCCATTTGTCCTTATTCTGCTGTTCTCACTCCTTCCTTTCCTTGGAATCATGAAATCTACCGTTTCCTAGTCACGTTCACTTAAATTGTGTTCCGCCTTCAGATTTACAACCAACTCCTCCCTGTTGGTCAGAGTCAGGTTTAAAATAGCTGTCCTCCTGGTGACTTCCTCCACTTTCTGAAACAAAGTGATTCTCAACACAGTCCAAGAGCTTACTGGAAGTTTTGCTTTTTTTCACATTACTTTTCCAACAGATGTCTGGGTAGTTCAAGTCCCGCACCACTGCCAGGTCTTGTGTTTTGGATATTTGTTCTAGAAGTGACTCATCCATCTCGCCTTCCTGATTTGGTGGAACCGGATTTGGTAGACCTCCATCATATCACCCTATTTTCTCCCTTTTATCTTTACCCAGAGACTTTTGGGGTGTGGGGGGGTGCCTCTCACCTGCTCTGGACCTCAGAACACACGTATATAGTCTTGATATATAACGCAACTCCTCCTCTCTTTTTACCCTGCCGGTCCTTCCTGAATGAGCTGTATCCCTCTATATCAATGTTCCAGACATTAAATTTATCCAGGCAAGCCCCCGTGATACCAATTAAGTCATAATGTAGCTTATGGGCTAATACTTCCAGTTCTTCCTTACTTATTCCACATACTCCTTGCATTTGTGCATAAACATGTAAGATGTTGAACAGATTTTCCCACTTGCTCCTCCAATGACCCTATTCTAATTTTCCATGTCTGACCCCCCCCCCCAACATCTAGCCCTCTGTTAGGGTCACCTTTGGGCTTTTGTCACACGCCCCCCCTTGAACCTAGTTTAACGCCCTCCTCACTGGGTTGGTGAAAATGCTCCTCCCCTCTTGGTCAGGTGGGTCATCCTTCCTTACCCATCTGACCTGCTCACTGTGTGTATCAGAGTCGGATCTGCTGGCTGGAGTGACAAAAATATTTTCCCTGCAGATATTTTAGCAGAGCCTGGGGCTGGGAAAGGAGGAGACTGATTCTGCTGTGGCTCGTGCATCAGCAACAGACCTATTAACTAAGCACAGATCACAGCAGCGTTCTTGCAGCTGATGATGTCCCAACCAGAACGAGCCCAATGTGACTCTCTGACCTCATGGCTGTTACTCAGGAAAAGTCTTTTTCCTCATGAAACGAGCTTATTTGAGCCAGCCCGTGAAGCAGCAGATATGAGCCGTGATCATGTCCCATTTCCAACAGGAATTGTTTCAGGGAAATTCGATGGCCTGTTACACAGGAGGCCAGGCCCTTTCTGACCTTGGAATCGATGCCATTTTGCAGTTGCATCTGACAGCAGAACTGCACTTTGATGTTGTCACGGATCCACAGATGTGGTGCTCTCACACAGCTCTGGAACAGCCCCCAGGAGGGCCCCCTTCAGTGTGTCAACCCCCTTAGGGCACACTGTCTCGCACCTTGGCTTCACTGCCTCCTGGGACTGAACTTTGGAGCCTTCAGCACCCCTGCCTCATGCCGTGAGCTCCCCTCAGCAAGTTCACCTGAATTGGACACCTGGGGGAGATTTCACTCCCAAAGGGAGCCTTGCACCCCCAACTTCCTTAATCTGGAGTGACTCTCTGCTGGCGTTGTATGAACGGAAGGGTTTATTAGATGTCTAGAACACAGCATAGAACGTCCTTAGTTAATAGAGAATGAAAGGTTACAGCAAAGTCCTGAGCTCAGAGCCCTCTCAGATCCTCCTCTTGAATCCCAGTCCACAGAATTCTCTCCCACATCTAGCAGCCCAGCACTTAATAAGCCCAGCTGATCCCTCCTCTGTCCTTTGTTCTTGTTCCAGGGCAAACCTCGTCACTTCGCCATCCTCATTAGCCCTTTGTTCTCCAGCAGGCCACGCCCAGCTGGCTTCCTGTGGAGGAGTCACCCTCCATGGGCATTAGTTGCTAGGTACCAAACATCTGGGAATTGGAGTGGCCATATTACCTTTTTCAAGCTTTCCATGGGCATGGGCTCCAGGCCCCAGTCAGTCACGCCTGTATCTCTGGGTCGCTGCAAAGAGTAACAACCTTTTCCCACCACCCAGTTAACCAGGCATCACATGGGGAAACTAGCAGAGAATCCTGTGGCACCTTATAGACTAACAGACGTTTTGGAGCATGAGCTTTCGTGGGTGAATACCCACTTTGTCAGACGCAGGTAGTGGAAATTTCCAGGGGTAGGTATATATATGCTAGCAAGCAAGCTAGAGCTAACGAGGTTAGTTCAATGCTGATAACAATTTACAAATCTCCTGCGCAAGGGAAATTGCTTCCAACCTCCAGTACAACCAGCACTGGCTATTTAATAGCCCAAAGACGAAAAAATATAAAACCAATATAACAAACCTCGTTCTACACCAAAAAGCGTTGCTGTTTAATGAACCACGCAAAAAAAGATACACCCACGTTAATAAAAGGTGTGATACCCCCTATACTCATGTTCACCACTGTATATGTTATGATAATTCTGCAACATAGTATGCTTTGAGGTATCATTTGAAACCATAATCGACTGAAATTATATCATCCTGTTGAAATGTGCGTAACATCACTGCATTAAAATTCTGAGATTTTGCATATCGGAAGAAGGTGTGGGCTAAAGAAATAGACAGGTGTTGCCTGTCATAGTAATCATGAAGGCTGAGAACATTCATGAACATGGCTGGGTATTAGTTACATCTAGTGACTGTAGGAGCAGCCAGTGGGCGTCTGCAATGAAAAGCAGTGTAAAAAAGGCACCCCAGGCTACAGAGTTAAGGGAACACTGCTCTTCTCATCGCCAGACTGTAACCCTGGAGAATGTCACAAAATATCCACGAAGCAAACGTAAATAGGACCGTACATTTAAAACCTACTTAAAAGAATGTTCCACAAACCAGGCCCCCACGTTAGATGGCTGTATAGAAGGAGGCGCGCAGGTCCTCGTTCTAAAAGGGTTTCAAACAGACAGGAGAGCCCGCCACAGGTTACAATCATTCACGAGGACTACAGAGCGCTTCAAAGATACAATGAAACGCTTCAAGCCCTATGTATGAGGAGGTCTGAGTCGTCCAAACTGGGGTCGGACCCCTCAAGGTCATGAGTACTAACATGGGGTCACAACTGTCAGCCTCCACCCCCCAACCCCCACTTGCCTCCACATTATAATGGTGTTAAATAACAAACAGGTTTTTAATTTACAAGGTGGGGGGGGGGAAATATCAACACTCAAGAAGGCTTGCTAGGAAAGAGTCACCAAAGTATAAAAGTTTGAGACCACTGCCCTAGAAAATCCTAAATACATGCCTTCCTGCACAATAAGCTAAACATAGGAATCACTGTCCCTACAGGTTCATGCCTTTCCATTTTCTCAGTTTTATAGCTAAATGGTACTTTGTTCCAGCTGACCAAAATAACTATCCAAGCGAATGGAAATAATAATGCCTCACTCACTTTCTATGCTGATATATTGACTGATCATCCTAGACTGAAAGCAACAACAAAATACTTCTTCAACTCATAGACTGGGCACCAATGTAAAAAGTGCATTATCTTATTAAAGCAAAGGAAAATCTGAAGTGACAAGACGTTCAGAAGACGGATCATGAAAAAATAACTCAAATGAACTTCACAAAACCCACAAAATGTCTGGGAAAGGCCAAGAGCCCCTTTAATACTCAGCATTACCCTCAAACGCATCCTCTGCTTTAGGCGTGACAAACCAAAACGGGCAGCACCTGACATCCAACTCCAAAAATGTACACAAATGTACAGTCAGCAAGCAAACCATTCAGAAGTCGGAACAAAATGCTACTAAAAAGTGCTAGCACATCTAGTTTCCAATAATTCAAGATTTGCTCATGAAACGAAACAATGAATGTGCTATTTTTGTAATAAGATGTAAGGCTGTAAAAGCCACACAAGTGTAACGCGTTATGAAAGAACTGCATTTGGACTCTACGAGCAATACCAAGATACTGGAACCATTAAGCCTTCTAACTTCAGCTAGTTAAACAAACGACAATTCCTGCCAAACGGCAGCCATAATCTTGCCTGAGGAATAGTGTAACTTTAAATCAGCTCTATCGCAGCTCCAATAGCCAATTGCATTTAATTTTTACAACAGCATATTAAATGTTGCTTATTACACTAGTGGAGTTGCAAGGATTTAGATCAGGTAAAATGAAACAGAAGTTGCCCACAACAGAGAATACCAGGAAAGAAAACCCAATCTGCAGAGGCTGAGCACTGCTGTTGACTGTCCTCAAGAGGAGTTGTGGATGCTCATGCTTTGAAAACTAAGCTCCAGGTGTGCAGAGTTCCAACTCTGGTGATAACAAAAGCAGCAAGCATGTAAACACCAAATGTAATGCGTTTGACAAGATATTGTGTGCAACAAGGCCAGTCACCACAAAAGAACTACCAGTGTCCAGCCCCGACATTTATTCCTGGTGACAATGAGCAAAATAATTTGTTCTATCAAACAGAACAGCTTCCATCTCTCCTGCCTCTCATTTAACAAATCTCACTGCGTTAAGGTATAGAATTACCAAAAAAAATAAATTCAACATGCTGGCGAGAGCAGAACCCTCTGCATTAAAATACTAAATTTGTTCTGAATTGCAAAAATCAATATAAAAGCACTACCTGAACTCATGTTTTTATTTTTTAAATAGCAAGTCACAGCATTTCAAATGGCTGTTACCTTAAATTGAACTTCCAATTACCAAATCATCTCGTCCTGTAACACTGCAGACACTTTGTCCCAACCCAGGGTGCACTAGACAGCTGCTGTATTAAAAAATAAGTCTGATACCATACTTTCTTAATGAGGCTCCCATATACTAAATATCCCCTAAAAACAGGAGCTCTCTCTCATCCTAATTTGATGCAGACTATTTGGCTACTGTAAACACAAACAGGAGCAATGCCAGGACAATACGTTGTAAAGGCAAAGCTGATGCAATGTGAGGTCATCTGTCACAGATAATTGTCAGACTGCACCCGAAGCCTGTAATAAGACCTAGATTGTCCTCAGAACCAATATCCCGATTAGCCGGAGGCAGCCTCCTCGTGCTGTTCCACCATCCCCACCGACAAGCAGGAATGGCAGGGATCCAGAATGGATACATCAAGGGGCATTAAGGCTTATTGTGTCTTACATATTCTACCTTACCATAAGAACAAGGCAAATAGGTAGAGTAAGACAGAGGAGTGGTAGAACTCATTAAGGAGTGGCAAAATAAATACATTTAAAGGTCAGTGGGTAGAGGGTCACAAAGGACGCAAGTCAGAGGGAACTGTTGGGAGTACTAGATTCTGCTTGGAAGGAAAGAAAAGAAATGAGTACCACAGCATAGGAACTAATACATGACCAGTTAAATATAAGACTTATATCACTGCAACTTAAACCATGGCTGAGCTGGAAACAGAATGAACGACACCAAACTGAGAGAGATGATACAATACCAGTCATGACATACGCTAGAAACTACAAGGTAGATAAGAGGAAAATCTTACCCATAGCATGCCCATGCCCACTACTCAAAGATCATTCAAGGTGGAAGGACTTAACAGGAGATGACTCACTCTAGACTTAAGCATTACAAAACAAAGAATAGTGGGCTAGACAATCACACTTTTTATCAGTGAAGACAGCCAGAGAAAGATGCTCTAGTTGGGTAACAATGCATGGAGTTTCCTGAGGCAGTGAAAGACGCACATCACTTTAGTTGAGGTAAACTCAGCACTGATAAGCACTGATCTCCCAGTACCACAACAGAAAACAAGGCCATTGCCAGCTCAACAGCAGAGGACAAGGGAAATTGTTATCCACTGGGTCTCAAGAATCAGTGTGGCCAAAGATTCCAGCCTCATCACTGATTGCTTCTGGTACACAGATGCAAACTCCAATTGATTCACAGAGTCACTCGGTTTAAACCAAAGCAGATTCAGCCAGTAAGTCTGTGATACACTACCAAATACCTGTGCGACAACGTTTAGCAGCATTCCAATGGATTGGATGAGGCAATTGCCCAAGGCCATGTCTGAACAGCAACCTGCAACTTCTAGAAGTCAGCACAGGATTCCTACTAGACTGTTGGGCTACTCACACAGCTCTTCGGAACAGCCCCCAGTGAGGCATCCCCCTTCAGTGTGTACACCCCCTTAGTGGGCGCAGCAAGCTTGGTCCGCCAACTTGCACACTGCCGATGCTCGGGACTAAACTCTGAACCTTTGCGAGCCTCTCAGCACCCTGCCTCATGCCGTGAAAGCTCCCGCACAAATCCCATCCCACTGAATTGAGACCACTGGGGCGAGAATTCACTCGCCCAACAGAGGGAAGCCGTGCACAACATCCAGAGCATACCTTATATCTACGGACGTGACTTCTCTGCTCGGCGATGTAGGAACGTGGAAGAGGTTATTAGATGTCTAGAAAACAAGGCAGGAGAACGTGATCCTCAATTTAATAGAGGAAATGAAAGTAGCGAGCGCAAGAGCCTGAGGCTTCAAGAGACCCTCTCAATCCCCTCTTGAATCCCAGTCCACAAATGTCCCCCACAACATCTAAGGCGAGCCCAACACGTAAGATAACCCAGCTTATCCCCTCGCAGCGAGCCTATGTTCTTGAGAGTCCAGGGCAAAACCTCGGTCACGTTGGATCGCCATCAAACTCACGATTAGCCATAACCTGGAAGAGGTCTGTGGCAGTAATATTCGGAAGCCTGCCCTTTGTCTCCGAACAGGCAAGCTGCCCACGCGCCACGCTCCTGTTGAGGAGATCACCCCACCAGAGGGTCATCACTAAGGTTGCTAAGTACCAGAATTTACAAACACTGGGAAATGTAATTAGGCAGTGGCCATATTAACCTCCTTATTTCAAGCTTTCCATGGGCATGGCTCCAAGGCCCTCTCCAGGTCAGCTCACACAAAGACACCTGTAATTCCATGGAACCGCTCGACAAAGAGTAACAACCTTGATAATCGACCACCACCAACCGGCAGGAACCAGGCATCACATGGGGAATCAGCAGAATCCTGTGGCACCTGTATTAGACTACAGACGTTTTGGAGCATGAGTGCTTGTGCGGTAATACCCACTTGTGTCAGAGCAGGTAGTGGAAACATTAGGGGTAGGTCTATATTGATACGCACAGCAGACATGAGCAGAGCTAACAGAGTTAGTTCAATCAGTGGAGGAGGGGTGGCCTGTTAGACGAGATTACATTCAAAACCAAGGGAGGAGAACTGGTTCTGTATTGGCAACCATTCACAGTCTTGTTTAGTCCAGGCTGATGGTGTCAATTTGCATGAACTGACTCAGCAGTTTCTTCTTTGAATCTGGTCCTGAAGTTTTTTGTGCAGGATGCCCTTAGTTGCTATAGTGTGCGAGGAGTTTGAAGTGCTCCTACAGTTTTTGTAATTGCCATTCCTGATATCTGATTTGTGTCCATTTATCCTTTTCCGTAGTGACTGTCCAGTTTGGCCGATGTACATAGCAGAGGGGCATTGCTGGCATATGAAACTGAGGCATGCACAAGATTCATACAAAACATTACAAAAGTTTCCCACAGTCACAGATGTTACAGCACTGGTAGTTTCTCAGTGCCCAAGGAACAGAGTATTACAAGACAGATAATACCTGTTTTTAAAACCTCTGCTCTGGTTAAGGTTTGTGCCTTGGCCTGTCGTATACATTTGGGCCCAGTTGTTGGTGGCTGGTTAGACTTGCAAGCTCCTTGGGCCAGGGACTTCGTTTTCCTGTGTGTGGAGTTCAGGGCTGAGTAGGGTGACCAGATGTCCCGATTTTGGGGTCTTTTTCTTATATAGGCTATTACCCCCAACCTGATTTTTCACACTTGCTGTCTGGTCACCCTAGGGCTGAGCTCGGGGCAGCAGACCCTGAACAAACATGGGCTAGGCCCCTCCTGGGGGGTTGGTTCTTCCTCTCTGATGCTGGGTCTATTCCCTGCCCCCAGGCTGTGACTCAGGAACTGCAGGGGCTGGTGAGCCACAGTTTGACTCTGGTTTTTATGCAGGGCAGGATCCTGCCCCCTGGGCCTTGGGGTTCCCTGCAGTCAGAGCCCCAGTAGGTGCCATGGGCCGGACTGGTCCCCAGCGCTGTCCTGGGGCCTGGCCTGGCCTGGCCTGGCGTGGGGTGGGGTGGGGAAGAGAAGAGCCCCAGTAGGGGAGGGTCTGCAGTGCCCCGGTGGCGGGGCTGGGGGAGGCGCGTCGCGGCTGAGGAAGACGGAAGGTCCCAGCCGGCGCCCGGGTCAGGTCGCTCCAGCCACCGCTCCCGGCGCTGCTTGGCTTCCCGCCGCCTCTTGTACGTTTCCGCCTCGCGCCGTCGCTAGGCAGCGGCTACACACGCCCACCAATGAGAACGCGGAGGGGCCGCCGCGTTCCACGGTTGCTACGCGACCCCGGCCGGGGCGTTACAGAGTCGCCACGAAGCGCCTGGGCGGCTCAGGTTCCTGCGGAGCCGCTTGCCCCGGAGCCAGACCCCCTCCCCTGCAGGTGAGTCAGACCCTCCCCCGCTGCAGGGGCTGGATCGAACCCGGGGCATCTGGGGCAGGAGCCCGAGCAGGGCCCTGCTCCCCGCACACCTGGGGGGTGCACCCGCCTCCCTGGGACCCGGAGCCCCAGCCCTGAGCCGGGCGCCCTGGGAGCATCTCCCCCTCCCCCCGATCCCGGAGCCCCTGCCCTGGGCCGGCCCTCCTGGGAGCATCTCCCCCTCCCCCCGATCCCGGAGCTCCAGCCCTGAGCCGGGCGCCCTGGGAGCATTTCCCCCTCCCCCTGACCCTGGAGCCCCTGCCCTGGGCCGGCCCTCCTGGGAGCATCTCCCCCTCCCCCTGACCCTGGAGCCCCTGCCCTGGGCCGGGCGCCCTGGGAGCATCTCCCGCTCCCCCCGACGCTGGAGCCCCTGCCCTGGGCCGGGCCTCCTGGGAGCATCTCCCGCTCCCCCCGACCCTGGAGCCCCAGCCCTGGGCCGGCCCTCCTGGGAGCATCTCCCCCTCCCCCCGATCCCGGAGCCCCAGCCCTGAGCCGGGCGCCCTGGGAGCATTTCCCCCTCCCCCCGACCCTGGAGCCCCTGCCCTGGGCCGGGCCCCCTGGGAGCATCTCCCCCTCCCCCCGATCCCGGAGCCCCAGCCCTGAGCCGGGCCCCCTGGGAGCATCTCCCGCTCTCCCCGACCCTGGAGCCCCAGCCCTGGGCCGGCCCTCCTGGGAGCATCTCCCCCTCCCCCCGATCCCGGAGCCCCAGCCCTGGGCCGGGTCCCCTGGGAGCATCTCCCCCGACCCCGGAGCCGCAGCCTGGGCCAGGCCCCCTGGGAGCATTTCCCCCTCCCCCCGACCCTGGAACCCCTGTCCTGGGCCGGGCCCTCTGGGAGCATCTCCCCTGATCCCGGAGCCCCAACCCTGGGCCGGGCCCCCTGGGAGCATTTTCCCCAACCCCGGAGCTTCAGCCCTGGGGCAGGCCCCCTGGGAGCACCCGCCCACCCAGGACCCAGAGCCCCTGCCCAGGCCTGGCCCCTGGGAGCATCTCCCCCAACCCCAGAGCTTCAGCCCTGGGTCGGCCCCTGGGAGCATCTCC
The DNA here is from genome assembly GCF_003597395.2 of Chelonoidis abingdonii. Classification (NCBI taxonomy): domain Eukaryota; kingdom Metazoa; phylum Chordata; order Testudines; family Testudinidae; genus Chelonoidis; species Chelonoidis abingdonii. The sequence goes on along the minus strand of NC_133790.1, from coordinate 30,204,678 downwards.
CCCGACCCCAGAGCTTCAGCCCTGGGCCGGGCCCCCTGGGAGCACCCAACCCTGGGACCCAGAGACCCTGCCCTGGGCTGGCCCCATGGGAGCATCTCCCCTGACCCCAGAGCTTCAGCCCTGGGTCGGCCCCTGGGAGCATCTCCCCCGACCCCAGAGCTTCAGCCCTGGGCCGGGCCTGCTGGGAGCACCCGATCCCAGGACCCGGAGCCCCTGCCCTTGGCCGGCCCCCTGGGAGCACCCACTGTCCTGGGACCTGGATTGGAAGAGTGGTAGGGAGGGGCTGTGGGTCAGGACTGAGGGGCTGGCAGAGCTGTGTGGGGAGCCCAGGACTGGAAGAGTGTGGGGGGAAGCTGTGGGTCAGGATTGAGGGACTGGCAGAGCTGTGTGTGTGAGGAGCCCAGGACTGGAAGAGTGTGGGGGGAGGCTGTGGGTCAGGACTGAGGGGCACCAGGGGAGCTGCGTGTGAGGAGCCCAGGATTGGAAGAGTGGCGGGGGTGGGAGGGCTGTGGGTCAGGACTGAGGGACTGGCAGAGCTGTGTGTGGGGAGCCCAGGACTGGAAGAGTGGCGTGGGGGGGGCTGTGGGTCAGGACTGAGGGACTGGCAGAGCTGTGTGTGGGGAGCCCAGGACTGGAAGAGTGGCATGGGGGAGGCTGTGGGTCAGGACTGAGGGGCACTGGCAGAACTGTGTGTGGGGAGCCCAGGACTGGAAGAGTTGGTGGGGGGGCTGTGGGTCAGGACTGAGGGGCTGGCAGAGCTGTGTGGGTATAAATTCGCTGATGTGTCTCATTCCTGCTACCAAAATGGAGAGTTGTTACTGATCCCGGAGCCAAAACGGCGCTGGGCCAACCTGTGCAGGTGGGATTGGTGCAGCTCTGGGGATGTCAGTGGAGCTCTGGCCATTTACATGGTGCTATCTGGCCCTGTGTGTCTGCCCGTTGGGTGGTGCACCTGCCCCAGCCCTGCCTCCTAGGAGGGCTCTCCAGCCCCCATGTGCTGGTTGGACATGGACAGTTATCGGCTCCATGTCCGGAGGGTACTGGCTTCCTCCCGGCCTGCGCTTTCCTCCCCAGTGCCCATCAGTCTCCACTGCTAAAGGGGTTGCAGCTGCTGTGCTAACAGGGCCCCATAAGGCGTCCTGGGCAGCCCTCAATGCTGGGCTGAGTCCACCTGCCCCCTGTGCAGTGTCCATTAGAAACCCTCCCCCGGCACAGTGTGTTTCTCAAACCCAGCCATGTGATGAGTTCTGCCACCCTGCTGCCGCCTGCTCCTTGGCATCTCTGCACAGGGGCCTGTTCGGGCAGCATGCCAGAGACATACTGTCACCAGGTTCTGCTCCCCTCCACCCTGGCCACGGTGCCACTGCTGAGTTAGCACCTAGCTCCGGGGACGCTTGAGTCTGGGGCGAAGCCTCTGCCAGGCTGAGATGCTGGATGAGCTGCACTGTCGGGCAGGGCAGGTCTGGGCAGATCTCCCTGCCCAGCCACATGTGCCCTGGACATACTGACACTGAGAAGCCTGTTGGTGTTCAGTGAGCGGGAACAGTCTGGGCTGGCAGGGCGGGGGAGAAGCTGGCGCTATGTGTGGAGACCTCATTTCCTGCCTAGCAGACAGGCTGTCCTGCAGTGTCACCAACTCTCAGTTTTCACGATACGTGTGTTTTCCTTAAAGCCCCAGCTCCCAGAGTCAGGTGATGATGTAAAAATTTCATCTTTCATTTAAAGACGTCAGTTTCTTGCCTTTCTGACAACAGAGAAAAAACTGAAAATGGCTGTAAAAGGCAACTAAACAGACATGCCCCTTCAAGCACACAATGACTGTTGTAAATCAATCTCATAATTTGCGGGGGGGCGCTCGTGGAGACTCTCCCTTAGCTGTTACCCGTCTTGGGAGCTGACACACAAGTGAACAGTTCTGAGTCCATACAGCAGAGGGCAGCGCTGCACAGTCCTAGTTCAGTTTGCTATGGCCTAAGTGTTCAAAAGAGACCATTGATTTTTGGAGCCCAGCATGAGCCACCCCACACAGGCATGCGTTCCAGTAAGTGCTGAGCCTGCGCTCAGCGAAACTCAACCCCGCTTTGAGGTGTCTCTGGTTGAGCCCCCAATTGCTGGTTCCTCTTGAGAACTTAAACCTACATTTGAATGATTTCCTCTGATGTTGCCACATGCTGCATGTGACCCTTTTCTGGCTTCTGTGCCTCCGGTCTTGGGAAAGAGGCAGCTGGAATGTCCCAGGTCATAGCTGGTGACCAGAGCTGTATCCGTACTGACAGTCGTGGCCAGGGCCATCGAGAGCGGATTCGGGCCCTGGTGAAAATTTTTTTTCAGGCCCCCCAGCAAGGGTGGACCGGCTAAACAGGGCCAACGAAGCGGGGAAGCCAGGCCCCAGGCTCCCTTCCGGACCACCAGGCCCTGGGAATTTGTACTGGCTTCCCCCCTCTTCTCGTCAGCCCTAGTCGTGGCTGTCACAGGCAGTGAACTCAGGAGCTTCTGTACCAAACACAAGCATCTAACAGGAGCTTGGGGGAACGTCTGCAGGTGGGAGTTAGCAGCAGGCTGGCATGTGCCCTCAGTGGCCAATAGAGGGTGACATGCCCACGTGCACTAAGTCTGGTCACTGCAGAGCATCAGGCAGCTCTCAGTGAGCTGCGTGAGCTGCGGCAGGAAGGGCCCCAGAGACACTTGCCCCTGGGCAGCACGGAGGGAAAGTGACCCACTTGCTGCTGCGCTTTTGTGTTCCAGGACCAGGCAGCGTGACCGACATGGAGCTGGAAGGGGGCCGAGCCACCCTGGAGGAGGAGGAGGAGGAGGGCACCAAATCCGGTAAGGGCGTGGCCGGTGGGTGGGGATTTACATCTTCCTTGTGCCAGCACAGAGTTCCCACACACCCGGTAGTGCCCAGCCAGGGATGCTGCCCTGTTCAATGGCCAGTCAGTGGGGGCGGGGGGGGGGGGTGACGCCCAGGGCATGGACATTTCCAGCTCCAGTTAACTCTGTTTCCTTAAGCGAATTCAGGGGATGGTGGAAGGTGCCGGGGTGGCAGCCCCAGAGCCTGAAACCCTCAGCCCAGCTCAGACGCGGCCAAGCAAGCTCCCCTCCCAGAGCATCCAGCTGAGAGCAGAGCACAGCGGGCACATGGCCACATGCCACAGCCGAGGGAGCACCAAGAAAGGGACAGGGTTTGGGATTCATTTGATTGTATTACAGTTGACATCACAACCACAGCTTGCCTGTCAGTGCACACACACACACAGATGTGAACACACATGCACAGAGCTCACCCCCAGCACGTGGACACACATGCACACGCACACGTGTACACACACAGAGCTCATCTCCAAGTGCACACAAACACGGCTAAAATTATACACATGCAGACACCTCTCTGGCAGCCCCCATCCCCGAGTCTCCCCGAGGGGTTTCACATGAGGTCACAGCATTTCGTTGGTGACTCCTTATAACATGCCACACACTGCTGCGTCTCTTTGGCTGCTGTAGCGGGGCAGAGGAGCTGACGGTCTCCGCATCAGCTCATGAGCAGAGGCAGCGAGACGGCATCTCAGAGCTGGAGCCGCATGGTATTTTGCATGGCTCGCTGGGAGGGAGTGGTGTGTGCACACCCACACCCACACTCACAGTCTGGGGGACTGGCGGGAGAGCAGTGTGACTCCAGCCCATTGGCTCAGCACAGCCTCCTGTGCGTTTCATCTGACGCCGTGTGTCTGCCCTTTAATCCATCAGCCCGCACACTGCTGTGGGAGGGGGGGCAAATGCTCTTGTCATCCCCTATATAGTGAGAGAAGTGGGAGTAGAACCCAGAAGTCCTGCTGCAAATCGCAGCGGGTGAGCCACCCCTGCTGCTTGTGCAGCAGAAGGCAACACCCTTCCCAGCAATTTACGGCTGAGCCGATGCAGAGAAAGGGGGAAGCCGAGGGCACTGAGAAAGGGATGTGGTGGAAGGGAAGGTCTGGCAGTTTCTGCATACAGTTGAAAATGTTCAAATCCCAAGCTAGCAGGAGGCCTATAAATAAGTAAAGAAAACTCCATCTGCACGGGAAAACCAATCAGGGAACCTACAGGATTTCCTGCTCCATGTGCTGGCCTGAAGTGGCTTGTATGAAAACCTTGTAATGCTAATGTGGAGCTGCAGGCTGCCTGCTAGAGAAATCACATACCCACATCTCACTGAAAAGCCTTTAGCCTCTTAGATTTACTTTCCTAAGATACCAGTTGTGTGGCTCCTAGCCTGATTCTGCAGGCGCATGCACACACACGCACAGACGTGCAGAACGTGCAGATACATGCCGATCTCTGGTTCACTCTGCTCTGGTTATTAGGAAAACCTGCTCAAGGAGCTGGAAATGTGGACGCACCTAGACAGAGGCAGCCCTAAGAGCTCCCCTGCTTGAGGGGGTGGAGTCCATGGCGTGAGCTTCTCTCTGCAGGACAAGTGGGGATTAAAGCTGCGGGGCTGCAAGGCTTGTCCCTATCTGGCCTGCTGACTAAGCTGCCACCCCTGCAGATCTGGAGACAGTGGAGCCACCGTCCTGTCCTGAGACTGCAGGCACCCGGGCAAAGGACCAATGCGATTGCCTACTGGACTCCATCGACGCTCAGCTCAGCCAGCTGCTGGTGCGTGGGAGGGGCTGGGGGAAGCCCTGAGGAAGGGGCCTCTGCCGTGGGTCAGAGGAGGCGTCTGAAATGTGGCAGGTCTGGAGGATTGGTCTCAGGATTCAGCTTATGCACCAACCACCCAGGCAGCTGGCTGGTGTGGGCTGATGCCTTCCAGTGGACCTGGCCACCTGGCTGGCTTGGGGAGGGGCCTGCCTGGGGACCAGGCTGCTCAGCTGGTGTGGTGCCTTCCAGGGGACCTGGCCGCCCAGCTGGTGTGAAGTGATCCCTGCCACGGGACCTGGCCGCCCAGCTGGTGTGGTGTGGTGCCTGTGAGGGGACCTGGCCACCTGGCTTGGATGGGGTGGGGCCTGCCTGGGACTCGGCCACCTGGCTGGAGTGAGGTGGTGCCTGCCAGGGGACCTGGCTACCTGGCTGGCAAGGGGTGGTGCCTGCCTGGGACTTGGCTGCCCGGCTAGTGTGTGTGATGCCTGACTGGGACACGGCCACCTGGCTGGTGTGAGGTGGTGCCTGCCAGGGGACCTAATGGCCAGCACCTCTGTCTGGACAGACATCTCCCATCATCTGCCCCAGGTGCAGTGTCTGTCGTGTGGTGGATCTGTGCCGAATGGGTTTGTTTCATGCTATTCTGGATGCTGCGTAAGCAGGCGAGGGACACGTGTAGCCTGCAGCTGCTCCATTATCTGTTTCTTTCCCTTTTGCTGTGGCAGGGCCCTGGTGCAGGAGTCGCAGGTGGTCACACGAATGGAGACACCTCCTTGGAATGCTCCCCCAAGGCCTCCTGGACAGCAGGTGAGTCAGCAATGGGCCAGCCTGTTTCTGGAAGGGGGTGGACTTAGGCCCACCCAAAACTAAAGGCCCCCCCCATAAAGCGAGGAGAGGGGCCAAGAGGCCAGAAAACAGCAGAGTACTTGGGGCAACAGATGTAAAAATGGGATGGGAGTGAAGGCCAAAGGGTCAGACTCGGCACTGGACAGGGTGAGTGAGTGATAGGACAAGCTTGTTCCTGGTGTGAGGTGTCCCAGCAAGGGGAAGCTGGCTAGAGAGCAGCTGTTGATGGGGAAGCCCAGAGGCTCTGTTCAGAGACAGCTCAGAAATACAGGTGCTTCTCCAAACCCCTCCCTCTTGAAGCTGCAGAGCTGGGCTGTGCCCATCTCAGGAAGGGCTTTCTGGTCAGATTCCTGCTTTGTTTCAGGCCCTAATGTCGCCCAAACAGCCTGTCGCACTGTATCTTGCTACTTCCAGTCCCCTCTGGAGTCAGGCACGTCCAGGGTTTGCTGCAAAGTGAAAAGGAATTGGCGTGAGGAAGGTTTTTCAGTCTCAGCAAAGGGTCAGGCTTTTGCTCTGAGCTCTGGGGTCATTTCACCAGAAGCAGTTCTGCCTTCTCCACCAGCCAGGCCCCATGTGCGGAGTCGCAATCCTCCCGCAAGAGGTGTGGACTTTGCCATCCTCTGATACACAGAGTGGGAGTTTTGCTGCAAGCCTCTGATAAACAAAGCAACTGAGGTTTCTAGTGAATTAAATCTGAAATCGAATGAAGCGCTCAGGAGTGCAGCCCCCCTGCAGTTTAATCCATTTTCTAATTCAGTTTATTTTAAACTGCCCCCTAATCTTGAATTCTGAGCACACTGCAAGATTTTGAACTGAAAACACATAACTGCATCATCAACTTTTTTGGGGAAGGGAGGTCCTGGCAGCGAAGGAGGGGGCGTGAGGTCAGGGAAGGTATCGGTGTGGGAGCCAGTTGGGGATGTTGTGGTTATTGCATCAGACAGCTGGTTTTGCTAAAACAATCAGTAGTGAACTAGTTAATGAAATGATCATTTAAATGGACATTAACTTCAGAGGTAGTACCTCATCCACATGAGGAACTAGGGCAGTTCACACCTACTGGTGCTCTTGTGTCAGGCTCTCTGCAGACTCAGGCAGGCTCAGTTGCACCTGTCACACTTGGTTCATGTTTGGAAGGTTTTCTTGGCAATCAGAACTTATTTTTAAATGAAAGCTTCACTGCTGGAGTCCAGTTCTGTGGCAAGGCAGGGCCCTGCCAAACAGCTGTGGTCTTGTATGGGAAATAAAGGCTCTATAATATTGGGCTGAATAATTCTCTGATCTGTGTCTTAATAGGTCTCATTTGCTCCCTGCCTGATGTCAGTCCTCTGCTTGTGACATCACAGCAATCGCCAGGAGGGCAGCTGGGTGTGTCTGCAGGGGAGGGGTCGCTGGCTAGGCTGGCAGGGGTGCTGGGCTACTCGGAGAAGGAGGAGCAAGGACTTGTGTTGTCGTTCACATTCTGCAGGACTGTATTGCTGCCGTCACTCAGTTTTCCCCTTGACACGCAGATCAAGGGCTCGGCTAAGGGGCACAGGTTCCATGCAGAGCCGGGTGAACTGGTGTAACTCCATTGAAGCCAACAGATGTTCGAATGTGGCCCATGGACAGCCTGGTGCTTGTCAGGGATGCTTCTTGACCCCTTCAGCCCTGTGTTGTTTCAGGAGGGGAGGGGAGGGAAGGGGCAGCTGGGAAGAGAGGCAGGCGGGGGCGCTGGAACAGTGTGTTGAGATGGAGTGCGTGTAAGTGGGATAGACAGACCCAGGGAGAGGTGCTGGTGGGGGAGCAGAGAGGGGTGGTCGCTGAGCAGGGGGTCACTGCTGGCAGTGGGGTGGCCATGTAACACGTGTAACAGTGGAACTAAGGGGTTAACTGAGAGTGGGTCTTTGAAGCGAATAGCCAATCGCAGGAGCAGCTTGTGGAGAAAGGTGTAACAGAATTGGTTGGAATACAAGCTTCAGAGGAATAAAACTCTTGCTTTGCTATTCCTAGGCCGTGATTGGCCGAAATACATGTTCGTGACATGCTGACTGGACGGGAGGCTCGGGGTGCAATGGGTCCTGTGCAGGCTACGAAAGCTGAGCAGTTACAGGGGCCCAGTGGCAAAGCCCTGGGCCTTGATCTGCCTCCCATAGCGAGCCCTTCCCTATGGGGACAGACCCTGTTGCGGGGAGGAGCTTGTGTTACCAGATAGTGACCCCTAGAGGTGACCGAGTGATGTTGACGGTCCCTGGAGGGAGACTCCACCATTCCAAGGAGGTCTCCAAGATGGCAGCCATGCTGCTGGGATGCATGCGGTGGTGACAGAGGGGATTTTGGCTGACATGCTGGCACTCAGAACTGGAGACAACCAAAGCCAGAAGCTGCTTTCCCACACGCCGGCCTATGGTGCCCAGCTTTCCCAGCCCCTTCCCTTAATACCGTCCCACGTGTGCAAGACACACTCCACAAAGGAGCAGGGAAACCATGGGTGGCCAACAGCAAGTGGTTCGGCTTGGAAGGTGTAGTTTGGCTCCCAGACACTGCGGTGATGGGCTCTCATGAGTGGGCGACCGCAACGCTTCTAGAAAGGAACAAGAAAAAGCGGGGGAGGAGGATTGTATGGTTTGCCACCCGCCAGAACAGAGTCTATGCCAAATAAGCTTTAAAATGGCAAACAGGAGCAAATGAATATCCAGATAGGATCAGAGCAAAGGTCCATCTTGACCAGCATTCTGTCTCTGCTGGTGCCCAGCACCAGATGCTTCAGAGGAAAGTGTGAGAATCCTGCAGTGGGCAGGTGCAGTCCCCTGCAGAGAGAAGGCAGGTGATGGAGGCAGCATGACCCAATGGGTAGGACGTGGCAGGAGACTCCAGAGACCTGAGTTCTGTTCCTGCCTCTGGCTTCCTGTGTGTCTTCGAGCAATCTACTGCTTCTCTTCCCCTCGGCGTCCCCCAATGGGGCTTGTTGGCAGTAATGCTGGTTTGGGGAGCGACTCACAGCTCTTTGTTTACTTCCCTTCCCTGTGCAGAAATGGAAGGATGCTGTGCAAACCAGGACGGCACCTCCTGGGGCGAAGCCAGCCCCTCTCGGAAGGAAGAGTATGGCTGGAGGCTGATGCATCTCCTTGGCTCCGAGCAAGCCCCGGAGACCCTGGGGGACCAGAGTGACTCAAATTCCATCTGCACGGAGGACTTTGCTGCCAGGTTTCGGGAAGGCATGGTCGACCCCCTGGTGAATTCTGATGAGGAAGGGGATGTGCCAGCTGGGGGTTTCCCAGCTGGGGACCTTGCTGAAGAAGGGCACGTCACGGGAATCAAAGCCAGGCCCGCGGGTCTCTGCTCCACCGTGGCAGCGTGTGGGGCTGCTGCAGAGGGCTTCGTGCTCAGTACAGCGAGGAGGCAGCACATCCTGCAGCGGTCTGAGGAGGGGCTAGAAGAGAACTCAGCCCTGGCTTTGTCCAGCAGCATGGAAGGGGCCCAGTCCCTGAGCTCTAGGACCAGGAGAGAGAGCCTGGAGTCTCTGGGGGGCAGGATATCCAGGCTGAGCCGGAGCAACACCATGGACACCCCAAGCAGCACAGACATGGGAAAAGCCAGCATCACGGGAAGCCGGGCTCCTGGACTAGCTCTGCCTGAGCGGGTGGAGACCTCAGAAGAAAGCGTTCCTTGGCCCCTGGAGGGCTCTTCCAGATGGGGCCAGAACTCCCGGGAAAGCTCCCTACCTTTCAGCAGCCCATTGCTCGTGGAGGAGCTGGGTCCCAGCCAGCCACTCAGAGCTCTGGGTGCTGGTGCCGGCACGAGAGCCTGGGCCAGAGAGTCCCAGCCTGTGAGGATAGCTCCTAATCCGTCCAGGAGGAGACAAACCGCATATGGACACGTCTGGTCCGACAGTCCCTCTCACTTCGCACCCACAGCAGCCCACGGCAGCCCTTCCCTGGCCTCCAAAGGGGAGAAGAGCCCCCAGCTAATAGCATCCCCCTGCCCCGACCAAAGGCTGCCCCCGGAGAAGCTGGGAGATCAGAGTTCAGCTTTGCAAGAGTTTAGTGCCACAACACAGCTGGCTAGTAGCCTTGAAAGTGCCCAGACACCCCCAGCTGTGGTTAGCGATGGCTGCGTGGTGACACAGGGTGGGGTTGGTCCAGGAGATCCTGAGAGGGAGGCCCCAGAGCTGCTGCAACAGGGGTCAGTGATTCCCCAGAGACCATCTGGAAGGGGTATCACTCATGCTGCGGCTAGCGGAGGCGGGGAGGGAACCTGGTGGAGCTGGGAGCTGCAGGCTGGGCCAGCGGAGAGGGGAGCTCATGGCCTGACACTGTGTAAGTCTGGAGAATGGAGCTGAAAGAACCGTGGAGTCGGCTGGCTCCAGAACTAGGGCTGGCTTGTCCCTCTGCCCCTGTCACCGTGGAACTGAGTATGTGGGGAGAAAATGCTCATAGCTGAGCTAGGGAGGAGGGCATCAGCGTGGCTGGGAAGCTCGGGATCAGCACCTGGGGGAGCAGTGACAGTACAGGGGGCAGGAACGACGCTGTGACAGCACAGTGGGGGCGGCATTGGCCATTGCGGTGAGATGATGGAAGCTCTTGTGGACTCTTCCTGGCTCATTAGGGCTCTGACAAACTCCCCGGAGAGTGTCACATTCCCAGTGATCACTGGCAACCTTGCAAGCTCAGCAAAGCCCCTGGGTACCTGGCCAGTCGGTCAAAGGGGATGGGCAGGTCCCGGTCACGGCGCCACCCCTTGGGGCACCCCTCCCCCCGATTCCCATGAACTCTTCCTGCTCAGTGCTGAAGGGAGAGTTCCTCCTGGCCCCCGATTTGCCTGGACATTCAGCCTGGTGCCGCATAGGATCATAGAATCTCAAGGTTGGAAGGGACCTCAGGAGGTATCTAGTCCAACCCCCTGCTCAAAGCAGGACCAATCCTCAACTAAATCATCGCAGCCAGGGCTTTGTCAAGCCAGGCTTAAACCTCAGCATGGAGATTCCACCACCTCCTAGGGAACCCATTCATGCTCACCACCCTCCTAGTGAAATAGTGTTTCCTAATATCCAACCTAGACTCCCCACTGCAACTTGCGCATTAGTCCTTGTTCTGTCATCTGCCGCCACTGGAACAGGCTAGATCCATCCTCTTTGGAAGCCCCTTTCGTAGTGGAAAGCAGCTATCAAATCCCCTCTCATTCTTCTCTTCTGCAGATTAACAATCCCAGTTCCTCAGCCTATCCCCATAAATCATGTGCTCCAGCCCCTAATCATTTTTGTTGCCCTTCACTGGACTCTTCAATTTTTCCACATCCTCTTGTAGTGTGAGGCCCAAAACTGACACAGTACTCCAGATGAGGCCTCACCAATCTGAATAGAGGGATGATCACGTCCTCGATCTGCTGACAATGCTCTTACTTATACAGCCCAAAATGCTGTTTAGCCTTCTTGGCAACAAGGGCTCTCTGTTGACTCATATCCAGCTTCTCGTCCTGTAACCCTAGTCCTTTTCTGCAGAACTGCTGCCTAGCCATTCGGTCCCTATCTGTAACAATGCATGAATTCTTCCATCTAAATGCAGGATGCTGCACTTGTCCTTACTGAACCTCATCAGATTTCTTTTGGCCCGATCCTCTAATTTGTCTAGGTCCCTCTATATCCTATCCTACCCTCCAGCGTATCTACACTCCTCCAGTTTAGTGTCATCTGCAAACTTGCTGAGGGCCTGTCCACATCATCTCCAGATCAATTTATGAAGATATTGAACAAAACCGGCCCCAGGACCGACCCTTGGGGCACTCCGCTTGACACCAACTGCCAACTAGACATGGAGCCATTAATCACTACCCATTGAGCCCGACGATCTAGCCAGCTTTCTATCCACCTTATACTCCATTCTTCCAGCCCATACTTCTTTAACTTGCTGTCAAGAACACTGTGGGAGATTGTATCAAAAGCTTTGTTAAAGTCAAGGAATAACATGTCCATTGCTTTCCCCTCATCCACAGAGCCAGTTAGCTCATCAGAGAAGGCAATCAGGTTGGTCAGGCATGACTTGCCCTTGGTGAATCCATGCTGACTGCTCCTGATCACTTTTCTTCCTCATGCTGAGTGCCTGGTCCCTGGTTGCTGGGGGGCCGGTGGGCCTGTGCTACCAGCAGCTCTGCTCCCCCCCCAGCACACACACACCTGCCCAACCCAGGATGCAGGAGTGCATGTGCCTTCCAGGAGCCCCTGGCTACTGGCTCCTGTTCTCACCCTCTCTGTAGGTCCTGACCCAGAGGCGGGCGTCTCCGAGAGGTGTGAGAGGCAGAGCAGCCTGAGTCCAGCTTGGGACGAGGTCTATCCAGGGCCCTGCAAGTACAAGCATGTGGCTGGTAAGAGGAGCTGCCAGCTGGCTGCTGCTTCATGGGGAAAGTGCTGGGTCCTGCCCCCAATCCTGGGTCTGCCCATCGATATGCCTCTCTCCTGGAAAATGGGTGATCCTGTCCCAGCCTTGCCTGCTGGTTCCACACCCTGGAAGAAGCCTGTGCTCCTTGTCACTGCAGGGAAGGTGGAACAAATGCAGGATCTGGGAGAGGACAGAGCCTCTGGGTTTGCATCGTGGCTGGGGCTGGGAGAACAGGGGAGTCACCCCTGATCACAGGTTCAGTTTGGTAAGACGAAGGCAGAGAAACCCCCCTCACTCTGGGGTCAGCTGGGTTTGGCATCTCTCCCATCCTTCATCCTCTTTCAGGCGTCCCCGTCACCAGTTTCGACACCGTCACCATCGACAGTGACCTGGATTCGGTGAGGACGGAGACAGTCCAGGTTCACCTCTGCAAGGCCATTGGCCACTGGAGAGGTACGGCTCCAGGGCTCAGCCAGACAGCCATTCCCCAGGGGGCTCGTCAGTGTCCACAGTGAATCCCCCTTGTGTCTCCTCCGGACCAGCCTCTCTCTGCCCCTGGCCCTGCTCTCGCTGTTGCAGGGTGATGGAGCTGCTTTGGGGGTGTGGGAATGGACCTGCCCCTTGCAGCTGTGTGGGCCCCGCTCCCTCTTGTTCCCGTCCCACCCACAGGTGACTGTTTGTGCCTGCTCTGTTCTCTCTGCGGAACGCACCCTGTGCCCCCCGCCCCCAGCAGTCACACCTTGCTGCTGGGATCCCAGCTGCTGCCCCCCCCCCCCCCGCTGCGTTAGCCACATACTGTTAGGGGCGATTGCCTTAGTGGGGTGGCTCAGAGTCCAAGTCCAGGCTGACTCTCTGCTCCCCACAGTTCCTCCTGCTGCCTCCCCACAGGGCTCCATAGCTCCTCCTGCTGGCTCTGGGCTGCAGTTGCTTTCCTAGGAGCTACTCTACTATTGCTGTGGAGATACAATGTTTCTCTTCTCCAAACAGCTCCAGGCTGCAGCACCAAGGGGCTCCGCTGCCCACGGAGAGACTCGTTGGGGTAAGTGCTGATGAGACCAGCTCGGCCCCTGGTGCAATGCCAAGCAGTGATAGTCCTGTGGAGACTCACGCCAGGGCTCCCGCTGCCTGTGGCACTGCAACCTGCCACAGTGCCACGCCAAACCCTGCAGACAGGCACACAGGAACGGCCGTATTGCTCAGCCTAGTGTCCTGGCTCTGACATTGGCCAATGCCAGGTGCTTCTGACAGTCAGAAGTTCAGGGACATGGGGTTGCATCCCTACCCCTACTGGCTAATAGCTATTGATGGACCTAGCCCCTGGGAACTTATCTAGTTCTTTTTTGAACACTGTTATAGTCTTTGCCTTCACAACATCCTCTGGCAAGGTGTTCCACAGGTTGACTGTGCGTTGCGTGAAGAAACACTTCCTTTGGTTTGTTTTAAACCTGATGCCTGTTAATTTCTTTGGGTGACTTCTGGTTCTTGTGTTACGAGAAGGAGTAAATAACACTTCCTTATTCACTTTCTCCACACCCATCATGATTTTATAGACCTCTATCATATCCGCCCTTAGTCGTCTCTTTTCCAAGCTGAACAGTCCCAGTCTTATTAATCTCTCCTCATATGGAAGGTGTTCCACCCTCCTTAATCATTTGTGTTGCCCTTCTCTGAATCTTTTCCAATTCTAATATAACTTTTCTGTGATGGAGTGACCAGAACTCCACACATTCATGGTGAGGGCATCCCATGGATTTATATAGAGGCAATATGAGATTTTCTGTTGTATTCTCTGTCCCTCTCCTAATGAGTCCCAATATTCTGTTGGCTTTTTTGACTGCTGCTGCACACTGAATAGAGAACTATCCACAGTGACTCCAAGATCTCTCACCTGACTGGTAACAGCTAATTTAGACTCCATTATTTTATATGTATAGTTGGGATTATGTTTTCCAATGTGCATTACAATCAACATTGAATTTCATCTGCCATTTTGTTGCCCAGTCACTCAGGTTTGTGAGATCCCTTTGTAACTATTCACAGTCTGTTTTGGACTTAATTATCTTGAGTAATTTTGTATTGTCTGCAAATTTTGCCACCTCACTGTTCACCCTTTTTCCACATCATTTATCCTGCATGTCTCTGCTCATCCTGACCTCCAGCAGTGGCAGGGAGACTGCATTGGAGCCAGATGATGTAGTGATTAGTGCAGAGGGTTGGGAAACCAGGATTCTGTCTTGGCTCCGCTGCACCTTGCAGTTAGTCTCTTGCATTTTTGGGTTGTTGTTTTTTTGAAAGCCACAACCTGGTCTGAGCAGGCCGGGGCGACTCAGCTGCTCCAGGGAGCCACCAGCTGAGATGTGAATTCTGAAATGGTCAAGAGCTGCTGACACAAGCCTACATCCAGGTCTCCCAGCTAATGCAGTGTCATCCCACTGGCTCATGCAGAGTGGGTTCCCCCAGCTTTCAGTCCTAGACACCGTCCCTTCCAGTTCCGTATCAGCAGCTCTGGGCCATTTTGACCGTCCCCCTGCCGGCTGCAGTTCTCTCAGGCGGAACACTCCCCCTTGCGTTGATCCTTAGTTGAGGCACAGGACACTGGCACCTCCACTTGCCCTTGGAGGACAGAGCCTGCCAACACCATGCACTTGGAGGATGGGCACGAAGAAGGGTTGGCCTATCTGCCCTGCATTAGCTGCTGCTGCTTTTACAGGTGCCTGGGCTCCAGCAGTGCAGTTACTGATGAAGAGGAGGAGGCGGAGGAAGAGTTCCTGTCGTCTCGTGGCAGCGCCGACTGGAGGAGCAGCAGCCCTGCGAGGTGGAGCTCAATGCCACACAGGGCAGAGTCCAGCTGGGAGGGTACCAGGAAGGAAGCCTGCACGGAGCACCAGGTGCTGTCCTGTGGCAGAGGGCGATTCTCCCAGGAGTGTTGGGATGGTGGCTGCACTGCAAATAGGGCTGCAAGGTGGGGACTGGGGCAGGTAGCAGAGTTGCCTGAAATTGACACCAGTTAAGTGCAGAGAATTGTTCCAAGGCAGCTCTTGCATGAGACCCTAGCAGCGCATGGAGCTGCGCACTATTCTAGAAACCCAGGCAAACGCAGCGACCCCACCAGCAATGTAGGAAACCCCAGAAGCACAGTATAGCAATCCTGTCTCCTGTACCATGGCAGTAGCAGTGTTGTCCAGCAGTAAGAGCAGGGTGCTGGGGATCTGGTGACTGCCTTCCAGTCCCACTCCTGACACTTCTTCCCCACATGGCCTTGGGCGAGTTACTTAACCCCGCTGACCTTTAGTTTACAATGAGGATAACATGCTGCCCACCCTTTTATAACACTGGAGCCTTTGGGGTTATGTCAGAGCTAAGTATTATTCCACCCAAAGTAACTGCATGGGAAGAACGCGGTCAAGGCTGCAGAATTCAGCGCTCCAAAGATGGGAAATGCTGGTGCTAGAGCCGGTCCGTGTGTGTATCCCACATGGGGGTGTGTCACGGACTCACAGATCGTGCCCACTCTTGGCCCCGTGCGGTCCGTGGGGGGTGCCCCTTTCAGGGCGACAGCCCTTCTCGGGGGTCCACTCTCTCTTGGGGTCAGGCCCCTCTACCTCCTGGAGCTGCACCTCTCTGAGCCTTAGCACGTCTGTCTCTGTCGTGGGCCCCCTCAGGGAGTCCATGCGCTCTGGACTCCCTGAGCCTCTTCACCCCCGAAGGGGTTGATGCAACCGTGCTCTCTAGCCTGAAGTGACTCTCAGCCAACGTAAAACAGGAGGGTTTATTGAGAGTTGAACACAGCACTGGAAACTTTCAGGGCCTCAGGCCTGGCCTCTCTCAGCACAGCATATCCCAGTCTCCCTGCATCCAGGTGGGCTCTGCCTGCTCCCCCTCTCCAGCCCAAAGTTCCCCCGACCCAAGCCCCGCCTCCGTCCATTGTCCTCTCTCCAGGGAAACAGGGTAGTAAACAGCAAGTCCTGGGTCTCATCTCCTCTCAGCCCTCCTCTGGCCCCTCTGCCTGGAACCAGCTAGTCAGGTCATCATCGGGGTCCTCCCTCCACAGCCCATTGTCCTCCCACTGGCCAGAACCAGCTGTGTCTTCTGAGCTGGGTCTGTGGGTCACCAGGTCACCAATCACTGGGGTCTCCATCCTCTAGTCCACCGGCCAGGGTCCCAAGTCTCTCTCCGGTTCTCTGTAACAACGAACTCCCTCTCCCCTCTCCTCATTAAACCAGTAACACCCAGGGACACTGAGTCCCATCCCCTGCGCATGCAACCCACTGGAAAACACAGAAAACCCCAAGGAAACCCCCCACTTCATCACAGGGTGTTTGTGCGCCGTGGGCCCGAGTCTGGAAGTTCTAACAAGCCATGTCCGATAGTGGTTCTCCTCGTGGCCCCGGCTCAGGGCACAAGATGCAGCGCGAGCCAACGTCTCTGCAGTTCCTTCTCACTGCCGCTTGGCCTGAGTCGAAATGCCTCTGTCCACAGATGTCTCCAGCTTTTAGTCTTAATACTTGGTCAATCAATTTGTAAATAGTTTGTCGTTTTTATGTTAGTGGAGCTAGAGTTTATAGGATAGTTAGAGTAGGTAGTTTTCCCCCCACACCGGAGACTTCGTCCCTGCAGCCTGGGACTATGCCCAGGGTTCCAGGTTCAAGAACTGTGTCTCCTGCCCTCACTCCTTCTCTGTGAGTGACGAGCATCAGTGCAGTCTCTGCTGGTTGGGTGAGATACAAATTCTGCAAAGTGCAGCATCTGTCACTCTTTTCTGCTCCAAACATGGCAAGCTCATGATTTTAGATTAAAGAAACACTATATGAGGCCTCGTTCTGATCCAGGCCAGGGAGACCCTGCTGTACACTTGCCCCATTGGATGAACAGAGCCCCTCTGAGCACAAGCTTAGGAACAGAGTCTACAGCTGCTAAACCCAGGACTCTTCTTCCCAAGCTTCCCATGAGTTTAAGGGGCACTCTCATGACTCCCTCATGATCAGATCCCCCAAATCTGTCCATAAAAGAAGGGATTCCTTCCCGAGCCCGCCTAGGCTGGACAAGCCTTCACATGCCAATCCCATGGGTCCAGGACCATGAAATACCCCCAGGCTGGAGGGTAAAGTGCAGAAGAAGGATCTGTCGCTACCTTCGGTGGCTCCGGCTGTGAATCACAAGGACTGAAACCTGCCAGTTCCATCCAGAAGTGTTGGGCCTGTTTCTTCCTCCGTGCCGGCCCATCCTCCTAGGACCCTGCCCGGCTACAGCTTCCTGGGGCATGTTGGAACCATTGGCCCTGACCACCGGGTTGTCTGGACATCTACATTACACCAGAGGATATTTTCTTCCCTTATCCCCAGTCTCCTCTCCTCACTGACCCAGTCCTTCTGAGAGACATTGCTATGCCAGAGGACAAACCTGCGTCGGTGTCACTGGAGCCATCCTCTCTCCAGCTGCCAGGCAGGAGCATATACCCTCTGGTACCATCCACTCCACCACTGGAGGGAGAGCAGTTCTCAGACTCAGAGAAATTGGATGCTCTGGCTGGTCAGTCATCTCCTCGCAGAGATCTGAGCCCCATCCTCCCTGATGTGACTTCCTCAGGAACCACTGGTACCCGATGCCGTGGGGTCCCCCCACCTAGTCGATCCCTCCTTTTGGCCATACTGGGGCCCCTGGAGGCCCTATGGGAGATGCCTTGAATCCGTCCATGAATCCTACCAAACCTCTCTTACTCGGCACTCACCAGATCCGACAGAGTACGAGGAGGAGGACAGAGCCCCAAATTTGCAGGTACTGACAGGAATCTTGTCCTCATTTCTGGATGAAGCCATCACTTCATCCTCACCCTCTCCACTGGACGACCATAGGCAGTACCAGGAGCTGCTTCGGAGGAAGCCAGGACTTCCCACACCAGCTCCTGGCTATTTTGCAGCCTACAGGTCTGAGCAAGGAGGCCATCAGGGAGCCAGCCAGAGTGGTGTGGCATAACCCTGCCTCCCGCGCCCCCATGCCTAAAACGCCGAGAGAAGCTGTTTTGTCTCTGCCAAAGGTGAAATTTCTTTTCTCCCGCCCAGCATCCAGCTCGCTGGTGCTACAGGCAGCTGTGAAGAGAGCAAAATTGCATCATCCTAAACCCACCCCTGCTGATAAGGCCTTGACGAGGTTGGACCTTTTGGGAAGAAAGGTCCTTGCCTTGCAATTCTGTATTGCTAACGATCGGGGCTTGTTAGCGAATAGGATTTTACCAATCACTCCAACCTGGCCAGTTTTAAGGATAAGCTTCCCCCTGATGACTGAGCCCAGGTTCAGCCTCCCTTAGAAGAGGGCGTGTTAGTGGCTAAGATTCCCTTCATGCTGTGGTGGACACAGTGGATACTGCTTCGAGAGGCTTAGCCCCTGGCATAGTCATGAGGTGTGTGTCTTGGCTTTGCCCTGGTAGCAAACGTGTGAACAAAGAACAGTCCCTTGTAACCCCCACACAGAGGATAAACTTGATCATGGTAACACTGGTCTCCTTGCAGCAAGAGCTTTCCTCCCCATGGACAGGTGGCAGCTAATGAGCAATCTGACTGTGGTCAGGATGTGCCTTTGTCTTCTATGCCATGTGACACCGTTCACCAGGCTTCAGCGAGGTTGCCTACAAGCCGGGCTCCTGTCTGTCTACTCACCAGGCAGGGAGTGCATCGACACCAGGGTTACTGTTCCTGCCAGGGCCATTGCCTCTCTCACAGGCAGTCGAACCCAGACTGAGCCAGAGTTGGTGTTCCCTTCGTCACTCTCCGCCATCGTAACCGACACATCCTTTATGGGCTGGGGAGCTCATTTGAATAGCCTCTATAAACAGGGTCCCTGAACCCACATCAATCTATGCAGCTGAGGGCAGTCTGCCTGGGAAGCAGTATCTTCTCCTGCTCATTCGATCTCTTCATGTCCATGTGATGTCAGACAATATCACCACAGTCTTTTACATAAACAGACTGGGCGGAGCAAGGTCTTTCCCCCTTTGCCTAGAAGCAGTCAAGCTTTGGAACAAGTGCATCAGAAACTGCGTCCCTATCCAAGCCATGTACCTTCTGAGTGCCCAAAACTCTTTAGCAGACAACCTGGGCAGACACTTCTCTGCGGCTTATGAGTGGGAGATGCACAGCTCTGATATTCACTCTGGGAACATCTCAATGGGATCTCTTCGCCTCCCAAATAAACAGGCTTTCCTTGTACTGCTTCACAGGAGCTGTGGGTCACAGCCCCCAAGGCAATGCTCTCCATTTGCCATGGACACACAATCCCAGAGGTGCCTTTCCTCCGTTCCCACAGGGCTTACGAGAGATCCTTCAAAACAAGGCCAGAGACATTCTCCTAGCACCCATCTGGCCCAGGCAGTTTTGGTTTCCGGAGCTCCTGAGGATGTTGGCCCGTCCTCCTATCACAATCTGCCCCTTCCCAGATCGCCTTCCTCAGCAAGGAGGCAGAATCAGACATCCAATTGAGACCCCGTCCACCTCATGGCCTGGTATCTGGGTGGAAATTAGAACTAGAACATGCTTGCTCAGCACTCATCCAAGCTGTTCTTATTCAAAGTAGGAAAGACTCAACTAGCACCTGCTACTTAGCTAAATGGAGACAGTTTTCTACCTGAGCTCAGCATAAGGTGCTACCTCGAAATTCTGCAAGGATCCCAGTTGTTTTAAATCACCTCCTGTTTTGAGGAGCTCAGGTCTTTCCATTGGCTTGCTGCAGGTCCATCTTGCAACAATCAGTGCCTTCCTTCTGGCAGAAAGTGGATATTCCATCTTTACTCACTCTACAGCAGTGACATCAATGAAAGGCCTAGTTAGGATCTTTCTGCCAATCATCAAATCTACCCCTCAATGGGACCTCAATCTCGGCCTGTCACCAGTCATCGGACCACTGTTTGAATCCTTGGTAACATGCTCCATGGCCCACCTGTCCATGAAAGGTGCATTCTTAGTGGTTATTCCCTCAGCCAGAAGGCTGAGCGAGAGGGGAGCCCTCATGGCAGACCCATCACACTGTTCATCACCAGGAAAATCTCTGTCTAGATCCTAATGCCCTCCCCAAGGTTATTGCTGAATGCCATGTCAACCACACTATCCACTTACCTGTTGTCTTCCCAAAATCCCATTCCTCTGCCGAGGAGAGGAAACTTCGTTCCCTTGACTCAGACACACTGTACAGTTCTACAAGCAGAGGACCAAATCTATCAGCAGATCACCTAGGCTATTTCTTGCCATAGCAGAAAGGTTGCGAGGAGAAGCAAAATCCTCTCTGAGAATCTCCAGATGGATCTCTGGGTGCTACCAATTAGCACATATCCATCCAAAGGGCACGCTTCAGGAGAGCACAAGCTGCCTCCACAGTGTCACTGCAGAAAGTGCCATTGCTGGACCATGGCAGAGCAGCTACCTGGAGTTCCATTTGCACATTCACAAAACATTACGTACTGGTTCAGGCTGCCGCTGTGGATGCAGCAGTGGGACCTGTAGGACTTCAAGCATCTTCCTTGCTGGCACCCCTGCACCTCCTCCCATCTGAATAGTGCTTGTCAATCACTCACACATGGAATACGCATAGGGACCAGCACTCAAAGAAGAAAGGGAAGTTACTTGTAATTGGGAGTTCTTCGAGGTGTGTGGACCTGTCTGTATTCCACTGTCCGCCCTCCGTCCCCTCTGCTTCAAACCCTGCTGGATTTGTGGCATGGAGAGGAACTGGAGAGGCATCAGCCCACACTGCCTCTTATGCCCCAGCCTGGAGCATGAGGAAAACAAGAAAAAGAGGCCAACAGATGCTGTTTGTTAGAGTTTCAGGACTCGGGTGCATGGCACGCATGGTCACCCACGTGGAATACAGACAGGGACCACATGTCTCGAAGAACTCTCCATTACAGATAAGTAACCTTCATTTGCCCATACAGGCTGGATTCTGTCCCCTTGCACATGGTCATGTATGCAAAAACTGTGCTTTAATGCACACGCACAACAGCAAACACAGAGCTTGGTTGGACAGTAACGTGGGAACTCAGGGAAGAGGACCTGTCCACTATTTGCATAAGAGAAGCTGTTGGGGTGGCTGAGGCCGGTTGTGTCAGCTGCTGGAAGGGGCTCGGGGAAGAGCTGGGAAGTGCTGCTAGGGTAGGTCAGAGACATAGCAAGCTGTGTGTTTGATTCATTGCATAGGACCTGGGCACTGAAGAGGAGAGGCTGTTGCAGAGGAAATCCCAGCTACACAAGGCTGACTTGTCCCTGACTGACATCCTGGGTCAGAAAAAGGTATTTTCCCAGCAACCCCATCCAGCAGAGAGGAGCCAGTGCAGAGACACTGCACAGTGCTGCAAACCAGCTGCCTGCAGGGATCCATCAGAGCCATTGTGCCACACCCTTGTTCACATGCACTTCGTGTGCAGTGGTGGCTGCTGCTGGTGCAAGGCAGGGTGTGGCTTGTGAGGTTAGATTTACTGATGGGACCAAGGGGCTGGCAAGGAGACGAGATCAGCACCCTGAGCCATGCATGGACCTGCTGTCTTTTGCTGGTCTCCTGCTAAACTCAGCCCTCGACCACATGCTTCTTGGGGCTCCTACTGAGTTTGCACATTGTTTGTCCTGGAACAGCTGACAGCACTGGGAGGGAGGCCTTGGGACACATGGGATTTGGAGAAAGCACCTGGCCAGGACTTGGCAAGGGCTTGAGTCTAATCTACACTCGAGAGTTTTGCCAGTCTAGCTATTCTGGTTATACTGGTACTAGCTGTCACGGACTCACAGATCATGCCCACACTTGGCCCTGTGCGGTCCGTGGGGGGTGCCCCTTTCAGTGAGACAGCCCTTCTCGGGGGTCCACTCTCTCTCGGGGTTAGGCCCCTCCACCTCCTGGAGCCGCACCTCTCTGAGCCTTAGCACGTCTGTCTCT
>NC_133790.1:30170962-30175288 GCF_003597395.2 Chelonoidis abingdonii | reverse complement strand
ACTGCAACTTGAGACCATTACTCTTGTTCCTGTCACGTACCACTGAACAGTCTAGATCCATCCCCTTGAACCCCTTTCAGGTAGTTGAAAGCAGCTAACAAATCCTCCCTCATTCTTCTCTTCTGCAGACTAAACAATCCCAGGTCTCTCAGCCTCTCCTCATAAATCACGTGCTCCATCCCCCTAATCATTTTTATTGCCCTCCGCTGGACTCTTTCCAATTTTTCACATCCTTCATGTAGTGTGGGGCCCAAAACTGGACACAGTACTCCAGATAAGGCCTGAGCAATGTCAAATAGAGGGGAATGATCACGTCCTTCGATCTTCTGGCAATGCCCCTACTTATACAGCCCAAAATGCTGTTAGACTTCTTGACAACAAGGGCACACTGTCGACTCATATCCAGCTTCTTGTCCACTGTAACCTTTAGGTCTTTTCTGCAGAACTGCTGCCTAGCCATTCGGTCCCTACTCTGTAGAAGCGCATAGGATTCTTCCGTCCTAAGTGCAGGACTCTGCGCTTGTCCTTGTTGAACTTCATCAGATTTCTTTTGGCCCAATCCTCCAATTTGTCTAGGTCTCTCTGTATCCTATCCCTACCCTCCAGCATATCTACCACTCCTCCCAGTTTAGCGGCATCTGCAAACTTGCTGAGGATGCAGTCCACACCATCCTCCAGATCATTAATGAAGATATTGAACAAAACCGGCCGCAGAATTGACCCTTGGGGCACTCCGCTTGATACCGGCTCCAACTAGACATGGAGCCATTGATCACTACCCATCAGTGCAGTTAATCCTTCTCCCCAAGAGGAGATAATTATGTCCATATGGGGATGTTAGGCTGGTATAACTTCATCACCCTGAGTGATGTAGTTATATTGATATAGGTCTGAAGTGTAGACTTGCCCATGATTAAGCAAAGTTAACACCCTACTGCAATGAACTGGGCTTTTCAGAACTATTGTTTCAGGTACAGATGCCAATTTTGGTTGGGACCTATTCCTGAATGTTTCATCACTTGATATAATAAAATTAATCTTTAATTCCTGGAGACTCCAGGACAACCTGGGAGAGTTGGCAACACTTTCAGGTAACATGCTGTATCAAGCATATTTCACAATATCATCTTATTTTGGTTTTTTTTCAAGGTTTTTTCCCCACAATTATGAAATCTAGAAATGATTTTTCCCTGCAAAAGTGTTTAAATTCTGAGCAAAAAAAAAATCTGCTACAAATTTGGTGACTATGGTATTGCAGGATAGGGCCCTGACTATTTTACAGCATGAACTTTAGGTCTGTATTCATAAATATAGCACCCAAATGGAAAGGAATTAAGAAATGCTAGCTCAGTGTTGGGTGAGGTTAGAAAACAAATGCAGCAGGGACTGCTATGAATGCTACAAGACCATTATTATAACCAATATAACCTGTGTTTTCAGATTTGTTAATGATTACTGCCTGTAATGCACACTGAGACCATTGACCTGCCCACCCCTCCCTTCCCCTGAACTGGATTATGGAACCCAGGTAACCTATGCTATTAGAGTGTATGGCTGAGCAGGTATAAACACGCAGGGCGCTCTGTAATTGGCGGCGCATGATGTAAGACCCATGGCAATCATCCCTACTCAGTTCAGCACGTGTGTGACCTTTTCTTTGAATTCCCATTTCACAACAAGCGCAAGTAGCTTAGGCACTCGGGGCAGTGCTTTTCGGAGCAATTACCCGCGCCTGGCACACTGTACCGCGGAGGCGGACGGTGTGTCGCCACCATCGCCCACAATAAGAAGTCAGGGCCCTGCAGGCACCCTTTCTGACACACAACGTGGGGCTCGGCATGCATAGGCCACCTTTGGTGGGCTGCAGCTCGTGGCTAGTAATGGCAGCATAAGGAAAAACAGAGAGTTGCGCTACCGGAGGTTGGGGGAGGCAGAGACTTGCGCTGTGCTCTGGGGGGCGGGGTGCATCGCGCGGGGAGGGGGGAAGGAGGTGCAGGGAGCGCTGACTAGAACCTGACACTCACCAGCTGTTCGGCCTCCCGCTCTCCCGCCCTCCCTCCCCCTTCGGTGGCTGCCCCGGTGCATTGTGGGAGTAGTCCGTTGTTCATTTGCCATTCGACCTGGGCCGGGGCCTGTCGGGACGGAAGCGCTGCCGAGCCGGATCCATTGTGGGGAGCCTGCGGCGGTACAGGCCAGACCCGGGGTCGGACTCGCCCCTTTGTCTCTCTTTGTTCCCTGGGCAGGCCGGGTCCCAGTTTCCCCATCAGCGGGCAGAACAGTCAGTCGGTCGGTCGGGGAGCGGCGGTCGCGAGTCAGAGCGCGAGGCGGGGGGCGCGAGGCGGACGGGGGGCGCGCGCGGGCGCGCCATGTTCGCGGCTGGTTCGCGGAGATTGTGAACCGCAAGGACGCTGAGCGTTCCAGGGCTGGCGGCCTGATGGGGAAGTGGGTGGGGTAGTCCACATGAGGTCCCTCATGGTCCCTGGTGGTGGTTGGTACCTCTCATCCTGTCAGCCTGCGGGCTCGCGTCCGCAGCGGGCGCGTGAGGCGGGTAAGCCGCCGGTGTGTTTGTTTAGCTGGGAGTACTGTGGGTACGCGTTTGTGTGGCCGGCACGCCCCGGCAGCTTGGATGGGCGGGCGGGGGACTCCCCCTCGAAGGAGCTCAGTGCGAGTCGAGGGCTGGAGGCCGCAGGATGGATGGCGGCCCGCCAACGAGGGCAAGGAGTTGCTGTTGTTGCCCCCGCACCCGGACGCCTAGTCCTCCTGCGTGGCCGCCAGCTTGGTTGTTAGCACTAAACAGGGCGCGCCTACTTGTGTTTCGCGAGAGGAAAAACGCGTGAGGACTTGGCCTTTCGGGCGGTGGCGGAGGGCTCCCTCTTCCGGCCCTTCCGCTCTCGCCAACATGGGCTGCGTGGGCCGCCGTGCCTGGACCGCGGAGGCACTTCAATGGGACGGGGGGCGGACGAGGAGTTGTAGCTGGGAGGGTTGCGGAGGCGCTTGTGCCCGAGGGGCCTGCTGTGGAGGGCAAGTGTGGTGTGTCCAGGCACGGGGGCTCCCTGAGCGACAGCAGTGATGCGATTGGAGCGCGCGCTGTGTGTGGGGCGGCAGCCTGGTGGCGCTCGGCAGCGGTGCGCCTGAGGCTTTTGGGTCAGCTGTGAGTCAGCGCGGGCGAGTTTGAGACTATGTGGGGGTCGAGTGCGTTGAGGCGGCAGCGTGGTGCGCGGGGAGGGTTGCGGCATCAGCATTTTCCCGCTAGCGCCATCGGGCACCTTAAGTCTTCTGCGTCAGAATTAGCTGCATCGTCTTTCTCCCGGGCTACCTCGGCTCAGGCAATGTTCCCTACTGGCTTGCCATACTGCCGGGAGACTGGCTCATGGTCTCCTGCCTGTGCACCGCCGCCGCTCCCCCCTAACATCACGCATGGTCCATGCGAGGAGGGGCGTGGCGGGCACGAGATCGAGCTCTTAGCAAGGGCCGGCCGGATACCTACACCGAGCCTGCTTCTCAGACACCACTCTCCGTCTCGAGCACGCTGCTCAACGAACGGTCTCTTGTGTGACATGGTACTTGGTCCTTGTCAACAGGGAGTTCGCGGGTGAGTGTATTCGGTAGTGGTGTTTGTGGTTGCTGTTCCTCAGGTTATTGGAGACTGTTTTCAACATGTGCGCGTGGCTGGTGCGGTTCGTGGTTTTAAATGGCTCCTCGCCGTCTCATCGCGTAGGGGTGCGGGCACGCTGCTCCAGTTCCCACCTTCTGTCTCAGTATGCGATTAACTGCGTTCTGCTTCAGGTGAAGTATTTTCTCATGTGCCTGGGCATGTCAGGGGTCGCTTGGATACTCGTTTTCTATAGTGGGGGTCTGTTGTAGCGAGCCATTCGAATCAAATGGACTTGGATCCTATGTATGGAATCACTTCAAGTCAAGGCTACCCTGTTTCCAGCACCTATGGTTCCCGACATATTAGCTGGGGAAGGCTATACATAATAGTTTGTTGTGGTTCATACCAGTTATAACTCAATGCTCAAGGATGTGGTGTGACTATTCATTTGTTATTTTGTTATGGTAAATTGGTTGTCTTAGAGAAGAAATTATATGCGACTTAAATGTGATTAACACTGATATTTAAACTGACTTACAGCTTTCTTCTTCTCTGGGGGAACTTAACAGTATCCACCGCTATGTGCATATCCCTCTAGAGCTAGCACAGATCTGAGGCATTCTTTGTTTTTTAGAAGTATACTGGGGGGGTGTTATGGCAGACCTGTAGCTGGTTGCTTATATCTGCTTTTGCTGTGTAATTTTTTTGGCCGCCGCATATAAGGTATTTAT
>NC_133790.1:30163124-30168974 GCF_003597395.2 Chelonoidis abingdonii | reverse complement strand
CAAAACAGCGAAGGCCATGAGTCCCTTTCCTCGAAAGACTCTCCTTCTGGCTGAAACCCGGCTGTATCAGCGTCACGGGGTCCTCTTCTCTGCAGCCCATGTGTCCTCCACTGGCCAAACCGGTTGTGCTCTCCTGCGCTGGTGGGGTCCGACGTGTCCCTCTCCGGTCCTCTGTAACAACAAACTCCCTCTCCCCTCACCTCGTTAAACCAGTAACACCCAGGTACATTGAGTCCCACCCCCTGTGCATTCAAACCCTGGAAAAGACAGAAAACCCCAAGAAAACCCCCACTTCGTCACACTAGCTATACTGGCAAACCCTCCTACTGGAGATGCAGTGTACCGGAGAAAAAAGGCCTTTGCTGGTACAGCTTATTTTCGTTCAGTGAGAGAAGAGGCAATCCTGGCAAAAGCCCTTTTTGGCTGGTAGAATCGAGCCTGCACCAGGGCTTTTGCAAACACAGCTATGGCATAAAAAACTCCCATTCTAAGTGATATAGCCGGGCTGGCAAGTGTAAAACCTGGCCTTACATGGAGTCTGTTGTGCTCACATACCATGGTGATGGGCCCCAGACAGGGCGAGCTCTTTTCCTGTATAATCTAGCCAGGTGGGTGGGGAGTTCCCTGTGGCAGGGGCAACCTGGCCTCTTCCTGGGCCTATATTCTTGCTTCTTAGTGGAGGGGTCTGATGGGCTCCAGCCCCTCCCCGCAGCACCCACTTGGGGCCTGCAGGGAGGATCTGTCCTGCTGGCCCTGTCAGACCAAGGCAGGAAGCTACAGGGTCCTAGGCCCATCGTGGTGAAGTTCTTGCTGAAGGACCCCAAGCGTTTGGATCTGTCAGCAGGAGAGTCCTGTCTGAGCGCTGCTGTTGGGTTGCCAGGGGAAGGGAGAGGTCCAATCCATGCTCTCATTACTCATGAGCAACACTTGTGTGTGTCGCTCTCTGGGGGAGACCCGTCCCACCTGGACTCCGCTCCATTCAGCACCTGGGCCTTTGGGGATGCAGCAGTGGGCTCGGCCTGTGGCAAGGCGAAGGCCTGGGCGGCAGGGCAGGGAGATGGACACGTGCCTTTCCTGACACATTTCCTCCCCTCTGCTCCCAGCGTGCGGTCCAGGACCTGGACTCGCTGCGTGAGGCCTTGGAGAGAAGCCAGAAGGAGGCAGAAACACTGGATTCCTGCCTGAAGGAGACTCGGAGCAAAGCGGATGAAGCCAGGTACCTGGCGTGAGGTTGGACACACAGGGACCTTGGCAGGCCAATGCTGAACAGGGGGTGGGGGAGTCATCTTGCAAATATGGGCCTGCTTTCAGTGAAGCCAATAGCAAAATGCCTATTGAGATCAGTGGGAGCAGGAGCAGGCCGAAGAACTGCTCGCTCCTAGCCCTTTAATGACACAGGCACTTTGCCCAGCGGAGGGCTGTGCTGGCAGTGTGCTGGGCGAGCCTGGGGGCCACCTCTGGCTGGCGCTCACTGGAGGAGATGGCAGCCACCCTGTGGCACATGGAGGCCAGATAGCCCTGTAGCCTAAGCTCCCTTGTGATCTCAGCAGCCCTTGCGTAGACCCAGAAGGAGCAGTGCATGCTGGGACCACTTGTCTCTGCATGCTGCACTTTCCTCTAGACCCTCAGCAAGCTGCCCGGGCTCGAAGCGTGCTGCCTCTCTGAGGGTGTCGGCACCTTCTTCCCACAGGGCAGACCTGCTCCTGCTGCAGTACAGACGGGACTCGTGCCTGCGGGAGCTGCCGGAGCTGGAGAAGGAGCTGAGTGTGCTGAGACAGCTGCGCTCCACCATGCACAGCACCCAGCTAGGGGCCTTCCAGGCCGAGGTGAGGGTGGGGGTCTGAGGATGGCCAGTGGGTCAGATGGTTCCCATGGGGGATTGCAGGAGCAGCGTCCACATTGCCGGTGGCAGGGGGGAACAGGAGGCAAAGGCGAGAAGGGCAGAGGGGTGGAGTAGGGAGGGGATGGGGAAACCCCATTGCCCACTGCAGGGATAAGGGGATCTCTCACTGCACGGTCGGGAGGCCATTCCACTGGATTTCCATGGGCCAGGAAGCAGCACTGCGGACACAGGGGCCAGGCAATCCCATCCTCTGCTCATTTCCCAGGTCTCCTCACTAGCGGCCGAGCGGGAGGAGTTGAAGGCCCGTGTGCGTCACCTGGAGGGCAGCTTGTTCTTCCTGGAGCTCCAGCTGAGCTGCTGCAAGGCAGAGTTGTTCTCTGAGCAGCAGGCAGCCAGAGCCAGGATCGAGGAGCTGCAGGAGGTAGCTGAGCTCCCCAGGGTTCCAGGCTGCTTTGGAAGTGGCTGCTGTCTGGTGGGAAGGCGCCTCGCGTGCCGTCCCCCCAGACTTCACTGGAAGCAGGTTGGTGTCTGCAGAGCACAAGGGACCCCATGTCGGGCTGAGTCCTTCCCCTCTCCTGTGTGCTTAGTGAATGAGATCTTGGATGCAACCTGTAATTCTCCAGCGTGCTGTCTGTTTCCTCAGCAGCGCGGCGAGGGCCTCCCAGCCATAGTGTTTTATTATATGAATTCAGTCACACTCGCAGCCCCAGTCACGGCCCGGACCCCCCAGTGCTCGCGCGCTGCAGATTACAGCACAGAGATACAGTGGCCTGCCTCAAAGAAGCTGTAAATAGTTCTCTTGTCTCCCAGCCACACAAAGGAGAGGGTTTGCCTTGGAGGCAGTGTCTGGTGGCTGAGGTATAACTCACAGCAGAGCCCAGTGTCTCTCCCCACCCAAGACCTTCTGGTGGGAATGACCCGGACACTGTCCTTGCTGTGAATGGGGGGTCACCCCATGTCTGAACAGGAGCTGGTGTGATGTGCTCCTGCCTGGCCTGGGGCTAGCTCACGGTGTGAATTGTGTGCGTTCTTTCGGCTGCAGTTGGCCTGGAGGAAGGCTCAGAACAAGCTGGAGGAGAGGACGGCAGAGGGGACAGAGCTGCAGGAGGAGACCACACGACTGAGACTGCAGCTCAGGGAGCTGGAGAAGGTGAGGAAAGCCCCAGGTTTCAGGTCAGAGGGTTTCCACATGGGGAGGGAGGGGAGCAGGAGCAAAGGAAGGTGGAGGGTTGACTTTGGTAGGTTTAAGAAACTGTCCCCTTTGTATGCCACACCTCTTTTCACTTCCAATAGAGAGGGGTATGTACGCATGCACACACACGGGTACCCCTGGGCTGTCCCTGTCCCAGTGCAGGCTTGGTGGGAGTTGGGTGGTGAGACGGGTGGGGCATGAAGAATAACGGGGTGAAGACAGCCTGCCGGGAGACCTCTGCCCAGCAGCGAGTTGTATCTAGCCCCAAACGGCGAGAGATGAGAACCCCATTTGCTAGGGGGAGTCAGGACTGGAGGTTCAAAGCCCTGCAGCCCGGCTGCTGTTCTGGTGGAAAGGCGCCTCGCGTGGCCGTCCCCCCAGATTCACTGAGAGATGGTGTTGCAGAGCACAAGGGACCCCCAATGTTCGGGCTGCCAGTCTTGCCCCTTCATGTGTGCTTCGTGAATGAGATTGTGGGATGACCACTCGCTCTCTCCTTCAGCGTGCTTGTCTGTTTGCTCAGCTCAGCGCGAGGGCCCAGCCATATAGATCTTTGCTGAATTCAGTCACACTCGCAGCCCAGTCACGGCCCGGACCCCCAGTACTCGCGCGCTGGCAGATTAGCAGCACAGAGATTCAGGCCTAGCCTCAAAGCTGTAAATAGTTTCTCTTGTCTCCCGCAGCCACAACGGAGAGGGTTAGCGTTGGAGGCAGTGTCTGGTGCTGAGTATAACTCACGCATGAGCGTGTCTATCCCCACCCAAGACCTTTGGTGGGAAGTGACAGGACTCACTGTCCTTTGTTGTGAATGGGGGGTCACCATGTGCTGAACAGGAGTCTGGTGTGAGGGTTTGCTCCTGCTGGCCTGGCTAGTCACGGTGTGTGTATTGTGTGCGTTCTTTCGGGCTGCAGTCTGGAGGGCTTGAGAACAGAGCTGGTGGATAAGAGGAGGCTAGAGGGGACAGAGCTGCGGAGGGGGCCACACGTGATACTGCTCAGGCTCGCAGGGGATGTGAGAGAGGTGAGGAAAGCCAGGTTCAGTTCAGAATGGGTTGTCACAACATGGGAGGGAGGGGCCAGTCGCCAAGGCGCACCTTCGCGAGGGTTGCTTGGTGGTGTTAAGAAACTCTGTCCGCTTTGTATGCCACACCTCTTTATCCACTTCAATAGAGAGGTGGTAATGTACGCATGCAATAACACGGTACTGGGCATGTCCTGTCCAGTTGCAGGCTTGTGTGCGGGTTTTGGGCTTTCAGGTGAGACGGATTCTCGGTGGCATGAAGAATTTACGGTGTGAAAGACGCCTGCCGGGAGACTCTTGCGCAGCAGTTCTTGGAAGGCTGTTCCAGAACTTCACTCCTCTAATGGTTAGAAACCTTCATCTAATTTAAAATCTAAACTTCCTAGTGTCCAGTTTATGTCCACATTGGTACTAAGCTTAAATAATTCCTCTCCCTCCCTAATATTTATCCCTCTGATATATTTATAGAGAGCAATCATATCCCCCCTCAACCTTCTTTTGGTTAGGCTAAACAAGCCTTTTATTCGTGTCTCCTCTCCTCCCACCCCTCTTTTCCATTCCTCCTTCTCCCCTTTGGCCCCTGCTGCCTGGTCCCCTGCTGCCCAATGCCATACTGCTTGCGTGTCTTGTTCCTGCCCCCCGTCCCTTCCTCTCCTGCTGGGGGCTGGCAGCTCTGCCTCATTGGTGGTTCCTGGTGCCCAGGATGTAGCTGTGGCCCCTGGTAGAGGGGACAATCATGCCTTGGCACATGCAGAAGATGAACTCAGCTGTGCTGAGCCTCTTCCACCCCTTGTTTGAATGATGCTCTGACTTCCGCCTCGGGCTTCTACAGATACCAGCGGCCCACAGAGCCTCTTGGAGCCTGTGCCAGTTTGTGATGGTTACACAGAGCTCTCTGTTCCAGAAGCAGGCAGCAGCTCTGAGTGGGCAGATCCGAGACCTCCGAGTGCAGGAGACGGAGCAGGAGCTGAGACTCTCTGCTCTGAAGAAGATCCTGTCAGAGAAGGAGCTAGAGCTGGTGAGGCTCCGAGAGGTCATCTGTGTCTTGACGGCTGAGAAGGAAGCTCAGCAACGCGCTATGGAGAACCTGAGAGAAGAACATGACA
Source organism: Chelonoidis abingdonii (assembly GCF_003597395.2). Lineage (NCBI taxonomy): Eukaryota > Metazoa > Chordata > Testudines > Testudinidae > Chelonoidis > Chelonoidis abingdonii. Next base: position 30,163,812 of record NC_133790.1, on the reverse strand, counting down.
GGCAGCTGGGGAAGATGCAGCAGGAGAAGGTACCAGCCCTAAGCAGTCCAGACTGAGCTGGACAGGGGGCTTCCGTGCATGAACGGCTCCCTCATCCCTTGCTCTTCTCATTCCTTCTTTTTTCCCGCCTACCTAGCTGAATGGTTTTTATTCATAAAGGTGCAGCTCCTGCCCCATGTCAGGGAGTGGAGCTGCTCAGTTTGGAATTTAAGGGAACACCCGGGAGTCTTTACACCAAGTATGCGGCCCAGCTACTCTGGGCTGCTCTGTGTGGCCACTGGCAGGGGGCTTTGGGGCAGTTTGGGCCATTGGATTCCCTACTGTGCAGTTCCAGTGGCCATTGACCCCACAGAACGGGGACGCTGGCAGCCTCGGGATTCCTGGTCTCCTGCAGAGATCACCAGCATGCAGCGCACCCATCTCCAGTGTTTGGGCCAAAAGTGGAGGAGGGGGAATTGGCATCAGCCTGAGAGAAGTAAATATTAAACTTGCCTTCCTGTCGGTCATTGGTTACCAGGAGGGGGACAATAAATCTCAATAGTCTCTGAAATAAGAAGTCTGTGTGTGTGTTGATACGTACACACTGAACAACAGTATCAGAAAACTCCCCTTTTGGGTCACACATTCTTAAATTATATTATTTTGCAACCAATGTTTTAAAGGGGAGATAAAATGGAGGACTCCTGGA
>NC_133790.1:30112405-30163024 GCF_003597395.2 Chelonoidis abingdonii | reverse complement strand
TGCAAAGATTAACTGGGATGATACTGGGATGATAAGCAGAGGATTGCCATAAGCAAAGAGTTAGCAAATTCCTTTTGCTCTACACTAGGGAGGTGGTGGAATCTCCATCTTTAGAGGTTTTTAAGGTCAGGCTTGACAAAGCCTTGGCTGGGATGATTTAGTTAGGGTTTGTCCTGCTTTGAGCAGGGGGTTGGACTAGATACCTCCTGAGGTCCCTTCCAACCCTAATCTTCTATGATTCTATGACTTGTCTACATTGGAAAGCTAATTTGGAGTAAGGGGGGTGAATTGAAAGCGCAGTAGCTATTCTGGAATAACTCCATGTGTGGGTGAGCCGTAAAAGACCCAGAAAAAAAAACAACCCCTATTATTGACTTCTGATAAGTCAGTTAGGAACAGTTTGGCATGTACAGTCTGATTGGCTGCTGTACCAGGATAAAGTAGTTCCATCTCTGGTCTGATTGGTCTAGTTAGTGTTCAGTGTCTCCAAGGAAATAATGTGTTGATGCATCACATGACGCCTTTCAGTTACTCGTGGACCAGAATTTTCTTCATGCTTGTAGCAATAAGAATGCAAAAGGGGGTCTGGGTATATTGAACTGTATATGCACAAATTTAAGGAGGATGGGAAGTGAGATGAGACAGTAGTTTTATTGGACAGCTCTGAAAATGGCTAAAAGAGGCATCATGAAATGTCCTGGTTTATTGTCTCAATAATTTCTATATCAAACGTGCCCAGTTTACCAATCAAATTATTTTTCTCACTGCCCAACCTGCAACATTAAGTGAGGATCTGCAAGTCGAGCTGGGCTCTTTTCTTCTCACACATATTTGCCTGCACTAACGGTCACTGATGGTGGCCCTGCAAAACACCTGGGTAGCGCCACAATCTTTCAGGTAGGCCCCTGCTGACACCTGATGAGCCCCATTGCTTCCCATGGGTTTACTCCAGGGTAGCTGACTGGAACTCGGTAGCAACTGTATTGATGGCACACAAGAAAGAGGAGAAACGCTGGCGCAAAGATCCCTTTTTTTCAGCCTTCACTGAAATGCAGCCATCTCTGGAATGGACTCGGCTGCTGTTTTCCAGGGCACAGCCATGCTGCATAGCAGTTTAAAGGTTCTTCTGCCTTGGATCCAGTAAAGGGACAGGGCAGTAGCTTGGGTGGAAGGGACATAATAACCTGAAGTGGAGTCTAACCAGGACTCTGAGGCTAAGGATTCTTGCCAGCCCCGTGGACTCTGTGGCCATGCAGTTATGGGGCTCTGGGCATCGGCAGAAGGGAACATGGGGGCTGGCTGAATTGCAGGGTGTGCAGTGTGGCTAAGTGCTGTTTTCTGTGCTGTAGGAGCTGGAGTGGGCCCAGCAGAGGGAGGCGCTGCAGTGTCTGAAGCAGCAGGAGCTCCAAGAGGTTTGTATCACACAGTCCCATACTCACGTGCCATGTTCCCTCCAGATGTGAGTGCAGCTGACATGGTGACTGTTGTTGGCATGTCCTCCAACAAGCTGACTTGTGCCATGAGGAGTACCTGCAAATTGCTGGGAGGACCTAGGTACATCACTCCCCTGTCTCTCTCACCAATAGTCTCCAGGCAGGCCCTCCCCACATGTCAGTGTCTCAGTGGGGTGAGTCATGTGATGTGGCAGATAAGCTCATGCACTGGAGTAGGGGTGAAGTCTTGGAAGTCGAATTGGCTGAATGGTCCCCTCTTTCTCTGGCTTGTTCTCCTTTGGCCAGGCACCTAGCTGGATTTGCAGTGGGGAGGCAGCGTGGTCCTAGACAGAGCACCTGTCCATGTCCCCTCACTTTTCCATGCCTCAGTTTCCCCCCCTGTACAGTGAGGCAGGTGATGCATTCTGAGCTGCCTGTGTGAAGAGAGCTATTTAAGGGTGAAGCTGTGGTGTTGTCAGTACATTAAATGCATTATAATGTCAAGGAAGCCAGTCGTTCTCCATCGAGCACTGCCTGGGATCAAAGGGTCTTCCAGACAGAGAGGAAGAGCCTCAAGGGCTCCTTGTCCTGTGTCTAAAGGCAGAGGCTCCCCATTCTCATGTCTGTCTTCTCAGTTCGCAGAGAGTTTGGAACACGTGAAGGCCAGGGCCCTCCAGGATCAAGCCGCCTCCTTCCAGAAGGAAGTGGAGAATCTCGCCAGGGTGATCGAGGTAACTGCTCCCCACAGGGCAGGGGGAGTGGGTGAGTCATGGTTTGAGAGAGGGCGAAATCTGACCCACCTGGATCTGTGTAATAGAGCCATGGATTCCAAGGCCAGAAGGAACCATTGTGATCATCTAGCCTGAGCTCCTGCAGAACCAAGACCCTTCAATTTTGGTAGTTACTGATTTTCTCAAAAAATTTCCCAGGAATTTCTGGATTTTATTGATTTCCCCAATTTTTTTTTTTTACTTTTTTGGGACCTGGGTATTTTTCTCAAGCAAAGCAGGCAGGACCACTCTGAAGCACCGGGCTTAGGAGTATTACCCTCTCAAAACCAGACTCCAAACACCCGTACAATGGCTTGCCTATATTTGCAGCTTAATCCTCGATTTGTGTGGTTTTGGTAGGTGAAAGACCCCCTTTGGTAGGTGAAAGGCCCACCCTAGTGGATTTACCAGCGGGTTTCTCTCCAACTTTTGGAAGACTCCCCAGAGTAGAACTAGGTCTGTTGACCCTTGGAAGGACTGGATACAGCCTTCTGCTCCAAGGACTGACATTCAGGCTGTAATTCTTTGAAAACAAAAATAACCTTTATTTAACACAACATACTCTAACACAGTAAATCTAAAACATATTTAAAGAAACAAAAACATAAGTTCTTACAATTTAAGACACATATTACAAAATAACAAACTCTATTAGCACAGGTACACATTGAAGTACCCAAACTTTCAGTATCCGACAATTGGAAAATAGCTTTAAATGGTTACATTCTATACGCGATGGCCAATCACATAGAGGATGCTGACAGCCAGTTCTTAAACACTGAAGACTATACACACTAAAACATATGTACCCAATTATCCAGCTTTATTATCTCAAACACACTCCTTCATACATTCTCATTATTCTTTATGTGAGAGTCATCGTGATTACTTCCCCACAGTCCTCTTTCCCTCTGCTCTGTCTAGGTCCTTCTGATCTGCCAGGACTGATGTTGACACTGCTACAGCTTTTGCCTTCATTCGTCAGTGATTTCAGCCCTTATCTTTCAGATTCTGATTCTCCAACTGTTCACTCCAGTGCCTTCCACTCACACTCACTCAAGCCTATCAGCTCTGTACCTTAGATGTAGATTTTGGCCTATTCTGATTGGTTATTTTTACAATCCTAAGCATTCCCACCGAGTGGTGTAGGTAGGAGTGGAAGTTTGGGTGGGCCCCAACAGACCGTGCTAGCTCAGCTTCTCCCACGACGCCACGCCGTCTTCCTAGCCATGGTGCCTCCAGACACAGGGCTTCACTTGCCGAGCTGGGCACGTGTATGGGGTAAGGACCCACCAGTGTGGGTAGCTGCTGGGGTAAAAGAGGTCTCCCCTCTTCGGGCTGAACATTCTCCACATTCCTTAGAGCAGAGGGGGATAATATGCACTGGACCCCATGCCCCCCTTCAGTTGAGCAGAATCCAAAGGCTGCCCCACCTCGCAGGGCACCCAGTCAGGGAAACAGGTTCCCTGAGCCTCGCCATCTTTGGAAGAGAGAAAGTTTATCCAAAGTGGGAAGGGAAAACTGGGGCTGGGGCAGGGGGGAGCAGAGGCCAAGGGCTGGCATTGGGGGAAGGGGCAGGACCCAGGGAGGCACACAACATGGGTGAGGCAGTGGAAATGGGGGGCATAGCAGAGCCTGGAGCTAGGGGCACAGGGATGGGGCTGGGGTGCAGGAGGGATAGGGAGGCCTCTCCAGCCAGTCCTTACTGCTCAGCAGGCACTAGAAGACAAGGCTGCCTGGGGCGCACAGGCTGTCCATATGACAAAGGGGGGTACTGCCAGGGCTCGAGCTCTGCCCACCCCTTCAGACCCCGGCTTGGTATCCATCTGCCCGGCTGGCCACACCTCCCTTTTCTGCCAGTGTTGCTGTGTCCGTGCATCCTGCACCATGTGCAGCTGCCTTTGCCCAGCCCAGCCACGCCCCTGGGCGCCCGGCCCAGCCCTGCTCTGGCCCCAGCACTAGCCCCAGACCTGCCCCCACGAGGCACAGCCCCTGCCTGGGATGATTCACCTCCTCCCAGCCTGTGGATTCAGGGGGCCCCAGCCCTGCCCGTGCTCCGTCCTGGATTTCAGGTGCCCGAATGATGCTCTGGGCCACTGTGGCAGCACGATACCCCTGTTCAGATTTGGGTGGGCCAAGCCCTGTTCTCACCAATCAGGTTTAAGCCCACTATCTGTCAATCAAAGCTAGACCTGATTGAAGACCTGCGCCTTAGACGCTGGACCTGATTGAGAACCTGTGTTATGCTTCACTGCCCCCCCTTCAGGTTTTGGAGGGCCCTTTGCCTCACCTCAGTCTGCCTGCTTGGCCAAATCTCTCCCAGACCTCCATTTTGGATTTCTCCGACTCTGACTGCTTGTGACCGCCATCCTGTCATGGCTAGCCACCTAAACCCACCCTCGTCAATAAACATGTCAGTGTATCCTGACGCTATGATTCACTCTCACCCCGCTATTTCTGTTATTTTACACAAGTTTAATTCCGCTTTCTCCCTGCTTTAGCTTGTGGTGGCAGCCCAGCTATAGGCCTTACACAGAACAGAGCCGCTGAAAAATCCCCAGTATCAGAGGGGAGCAGTAGGCTGCATCCCATGAGTACTGGCCCCCGGCCAGACAGAGCACCCTCGTGACCCCACCCTGCCCTGCTGCCTGGTCTCATGCTGCAGGGCCAGAGCCAGCAGTGGGCCCTGTCTAGCAGGGGATCAGGACCAGCGCCAGGGTTTCTCGTGCCCTAGGCGCACGGGCATTTTGGCGCCCCCCGTGCTGATCCCATAGCTCTGGTGGAGCTGCCGCAGGCATGCCTGTGGGAGGTCCACCGGAGCCGCGGGAGCAGCCGACCATCCGCAGGCATGACTGCGGCAGCTCCATTGGAGCTGCGGACCAACGGACCCTCCGCAGGCATGCCTGCGGCAGGTCAATCGGAGCCGCCTGCCGCCCCCCCCCCCAAATGCCGCCCCCTCAGTAATCCTGGCGCCCTAGGCGATTGCCTAGGCTGCCTACATGGTAGCACCGGCCCTGCAGGGGATATGGACAGGGTTCTGTGCCGGTGGTCTCAGCTGCCAGGACCAGGCTCTCTGCCCGTCTTTCTCCCCGACTGCACAGCAGCAGCAGCCAGCAGCTGATAGTTACCCTCCTCTGCGGGGGAGGCCAGCAGGAACTTGGCACTCAGGGAGTCACAGTTGCACCTTATGAGGCCTGACGCCTGCCAGACAGAGCCTCTTCCTGACCTGGCCGTCTGCTTCCACTGCACAGTGAGGGACGGGGAGCAGGGTCTCAGCAGCTGAGGCCACCTGACTGCTGCATCATCAGTACTCCCCTCCCTTTCCCTGCTTGGCCCCCAGGAATATCTAGCACCCCGAGCCCACTGAGCTTTGTTTTCAGTTTCTACCGTTTTCACCCATTTGTTAAATTTTGGAAAAACAGATAAATTCCTGGGAAATTTATATATACACAAGCAGAAAACAAAGAGCCTTTGCACAACATAGGCCAGAGCGCAGAGCCCTGCTAATGAGCTGGGTGGGTCTCATTCCAGCCCATACGGTAAGAGGAACCCATGTCCCCATCTCTGCTGCCTTTGCCCACATGCCCCAGCTGTTCTAGATCCTGAACTTTGCTCCGCTTGTGGCAATCATTTCCGTGGCAGCAGGCTGTGGTGAGCTCCCCAGAATAGCTAATAATGAAAGTGCTGCCAGTGTCCTCCATCCTGGTAACACCAATACTCTGTAGAAACCTGAGCGAACAAAGCCTCTAGTCCATGAGGTGGGTGAGTATTACTATCCCTGTGCTACAGATGGGGAAACTGAGGCAGGGAGCAGGGCAGAGATATGCCTGCAGGCATGCAACAAGTCCAAGGCAGAGCTGGGCCTAGAACTCACATCCCCTGATTCTCAGTCCCTTGTTCTAGCTATCAGACAATACTTTCTTCATGCTGAGGACCAGCTTCTGGCTGCCCGGGGGGAGGAACATAGAGATCCCTAATTCAAGGCCAGATGTTTGTTGTGATAAAAGCTGAAGCACAGAAGAGCACTGGCCAGACCAGCTGTGTTTTCCACAAACAGTCCTTCCCTTCTCAAGTCCCCCACTAGGTCTGTGTAATGGCAGAGTGCACGTGGCTGGACACAGTAGTGTCCACTGGGCTGAGGCAGGAATCGAGACTAGTTACCAAGCTGAGTCAGGAGACAGGTACTGAGCTCAAGCCGGGCTGGGGCTAAAGGCAGGAGCAAGTTGGGACGAAAGGCAAGTCTGCAGCTGCAGCAAGCCAGAGTCTTCACTGTCGCCCAGCTCCCTGGGCCAGTTTCCTGGTTTAAATAGTTGGTGTGGACCAATCAGGTGACCACAGGGTTCCACGGCTCTGGCCTTCTTGGGCAGGATGCCCTGCGGTGTCTAACCCTCCAGTAATTGTTAGGTGCTGCTTCTCATGGCTCCCAGTGGCAGCAAGAAGCTGTCGGTCGCCCAAGACTCTGCCACCCTGAATTCCAGCCCCCCAGCTCCTTACAGGCCAGGTGGGGTGCCCAGGGGCTGTGGGGGCTGCTGCTCTGTTGTTGCCTTTTACAGACCTGGGCAATGCTGCACCTGGATGTTGCCAGGAAGCCCCCTGGGCATGGCCGCAGTCAAGGCTTTCGAGAGTCAGGGGGTCTGGCTGAGTCATTGGCACAGCCCTGAGCAGTGAGGAGCTGCACTGACCCAGGAGAAGCCCTGGGAGAGCCCGCAACACACTCTTATCCCCCTGAAGCCACTGCTGAGCACCATGGTGTGAGGTGGGACAATGGTCCTGTTTCCTCCAGACCCCTCCCTTTAGTACTGGCCCCAAGTACTAAACCCTGCAGAAGTGACCAGAATCCCTGGGTGTGGGGGGCACATGGGGGTAGAGACCTGGGGGTAGAGACAAGGAGAGCTGGACCTGGAGCAGAGGATCCGGAGAGCTGGACCTGGAGCAGAGGATCCAGTGGGCAGTGAATTCAATGAGCTTCTCTTTACAATTCTGCCCAGGCCCGAGATGAAGAGATTCGGAGGCAGCGGGAGACCATGCAGCAACAGAAGGAGTCTACACAGCAGCTGGTCAGAGAGCTGAAGCAGGAAGCTAAGGAGATGGTACAGTTCATGAGGGAGTCTTGCAAAGGCAACTGACTGGCTTAGGAGGCCGGAGAGGCAGTGCGGAGCCTATTCCCTCTAGGGCACTGACATCTGTCCAGCCCCCCAAAGTTGTTACCATGCAGCTGTAGTTCGGGGACTGTCTGAAGTGAGCTGGGGTTGGGTGTCCATGCTTCAGAAACTGCCATCATGGGTAGGCAGCTGATTAGAAACCTCCACCTCACCGCTTGTGCTGGCTGGCAGCTGGGCATCCAGCAGTCTCACCGGGAAGGCTGTGGGTTGGCTAGGGCATGCAAATGGCTGGAATCCCCTTCTCTGCCCTAGAGGTGGTCTCTCCAGATCAGGGTTGAGCCTCAGCCTCAGAGCTTGACTATATATGTAGTTATTCCAGAATAGCTCCCTGAATAGCCATGTGTGGATGCTCTTATTCCAAAATCAGAGTACCTTGTTTTGGTTGTGTTAAAATCATAGAATATCAGGGTTGGACGAGACTTCAGAAGGTATCTAGTCCAACCCCCTGCTCAAAGCAGGACCAACCCCAACTAAATCATCCCAGCCAGGACTTTTGTCATCTCATGGTCACTGCTGCCTAGATTGCCACTTCTACTTCCCCTGCCAATTTTCCCCTGTTTGTAAGCGGCAGGTCAAGAGGAGCACATGGAGTTTAATCCACTGGCATAAGCGCGTCCACACATGGAGTTAGTCAGGCTTTAAATTCACACCCTCCCTCAGTCTGAATTCACTTTCAAGGTGCTGGGGAGGGAAGCCTGCACTGCTGCCCATGCTCTAGCTGTCCCTTTGCTGTCCCTGCGCTGGCATTTCCCGTGTCTCCATGGCTCACTGGTATTTCCTTGTGCCTCCTCCTGGGAACAGTGCTTCTCAGACCAGATGCTCCGAACATGATGGGGACCCCCATGAGCAGCGAGCTCTGTTCTGCTTCCTTGTGGGGAGCTCACCGAGGTCCCTGCTGTGCATGACCCTAGGTTCAGAGTGCTCTGCTTCAAGAGCAAAGGAAGTGGGAGGCTGAGAAGAGGGAAGCGCTCCAGGTGCAGTGTAGGACGCTGGAAGAGCAGAGCCAGAGAGCGCATGTGGAGGCCCTGGACAAAGAGAAGAGGACGGTGTCAGTTTTGCAGAATAAAACCCTGGAGTACCAGCAGGTGGGTGTCTCCGTAAACCTTCATCCTCCAGGGGCAGGCTGGCTACAGAAGTGAAGCCAGAGCTGCCAGGTTCTCTTCCCACTCAAGCCAATGACTTGCTGTGTAGCCTTGGGCACATCACCACACTAGCCTTGCCTTCTGAGCTCTTTTGCATGTCCACTTTCCTAGCATCTCAGCACCTCACCATTTTTAGTGTAAACACCCCCATGGGGCAGGGCTATATTCTCCATTACACGGGGAGGTGAAGGGACTTGCCCAGGTCACACAGGAAGTCTGTGGAAGAGCAGGGATTCAAACCCATGTCTCGCAGGTCCCAGGCCATCCTTTCTCTGTGTTTGGGTGCCAACACGTGTTAATTGATTGTTAACTAACTCAGCTGTGGAGGTTTGTTCCAGGACACAATTGTTTGATCCTGGTTGTGGTTCGCTCTAGGGCTCAGCTTTGCGTGAACCATCACCAGCACCAAACCTTCGTGAAGAGTCGCTAGTTGCATTTACAGTCATGTGGGTTAACTCATGTTAATTTGCAATCAACGTGTTGCCACACAACCAGAAACCTTTGTCTAGACAGGGCCTTTGCCTCGGTTTTCCCAGCAGTAAAATAGGGATAAGAATACTTCACCCACCTCTCGGAAGCGCTTTGAGATCTTCTGCTGGACAGTGCTGTCAGTGCGAAGTGCTATCATATGTTTACATGGAGAGCCAATGATCTGGCTTGCTTCTAGTCCCACAGTGTGCTGTGCTTTAGCAAACCTGTGCAGAGCCACATTGAAGGCAGAGGGTCCGAACCTCTCTTCCCATTTCTTTGCAGCAGAGGCTCTGACTTCTAAGACATTTCACAGAGCTTGGAAATTAAATGTTCCCCTGACTTTGCTGATCTGGCACAATCACCTTTCCCAGGGAGCTGCAAAGAGGTGCCATGGTTATGATTCTTTCTGAAGGAGCCTGTAGCATCAAAAAATGGCTGGCAAAATATTCTGCGATTTTCCAGTGGCTCCAGAGTGATGGGGAGGTACTAGCAGAGCTCATGGGTTCAGATTACTACTGCTACTAATTGTGTGATGTATCCAGGGTACAATCCAGACTAGTGAGTAGCTGTGTCACCCCTGCCCTCTAACCTGGAGTGCCCTTTGCACTGCTTTGCTGCTGTAGCCGCCAGTCTGGCCTGCTCACGAACAGCCTCCAGCATGCAAGTCACTCCCAGCTACACATTGGCATTCACCAGCCTTGGTTACACTGCAGGGTGACCTCAACACACCCCCAGTCCTAGATTTCCCCCCCAGAAACGTAGGTCCTATACTGCCCAGTCCTCTGCTGGACAATACACATTCATAGGACCAAACTTCTTAGGCCAGGAGCCCTTCTTCTGATTAATGGCTGCTTCCTTTGTTCCTTCTCGTGCAGTGAATCGGTGGACAGAGAGAGAGAGTGAAGGAGGGGTGCCTGGGAGTCTCTGCCCCTTCTTTTTATAGTCCTGTTCCCCCTCTGAGAAGCATTTCCAGCTGGGAGCATGGCAACAGGCAGGCTGTGTAGATGGGAACTCCATGCTGTTTCTTTGCTAAGATGTAGATTTTTTTTGCCTACCAAAGAATGGCTCATTAGCAGCCTTGTTTACATCTGGCTGAGGCGACAGCTTGGGCTTTGCTCTGAGGAACTGGTTTGGACACTCCCCAATTGTCTCTGGAAAACATACTTTTAGTCATGATATCAAATTATGTTTATAACTTCACAGATAACACTGCTACATGCATTTTGCCATGACATTACTGATCAGCAGATTATGGGTTTTCAGATGGTACCTCACCAGGCATATTTTGTACAAAGCTGTTTAAGGTGTGGACATGGGGGTATATTCTGTCACAGTGCAGGATTACTACTGCTACTAATTAGGGTTTATATTTGTAAAACAGTTTATAAACATAAACGAACGCGCTTGCTCACACCCTGCTGTGGAGGTCAGTAGGGAAGTATTGTCATTCCCATTTTACAGATGAGAAACCGAGGCCCAAACAGGCAAGTTGTTTGCTCAGCACCAGACAGTGGTCAGGAGCAGAGTGGGGCCCAGAACCCAACTTACCAGACCACACACCTCAGGAATCTGCGCTGAGCAAAGGCCAGTAGTTGATTCTTTGATGTCACTTTATCTCCCACACACTGTGCTGTGTTTCAGGCTAAGCTGGCCTCCCTGCGCTGTACGTGGAGTAGGCTATGAGTGGCAACCGGCTTGTGGCAAAGCCAGTGTGTCGTGATCAGGGGCGGCTCCAGGGGTTTGGCCGCCCCAAGCAGCCAAAAAAAAAAAAAGCCGCGATCACGATCTGCGGCAATTCAGTGGGAGATCCTTCGCTCCAAGCGGGAGTGAGGGACCCTCTGCTGAATTGCTGCCGAATATGTGCAAGTGCCGCCCCTCTCCGGAGTTGCAGCCCCAAGCACCTGCTTGATAAGCTGGTGCCCGGAGCCGGCCCTGGTCGTGATGGGGCTTCCCACAGGACAGAGTGTATGCCAGACTGAAAAGGGCTCACTGGGGAAAGGCAGAGCATGGGATGGCTGGAGTTACAGCTGGTTCTTCCCGGCTTCTGTTGCAGAGAATTCAGGAGCTGGAACTCCACGGCCGCTCACTCCAGCAGGAGAAGCAGGAGGCACTGGACGAGCTGCGAATGTTGCTGCAGGAGGAGAAGACGGAGGCACTAAGGAGACTGCGCAAGGAGCTGGAGCAGGTGGGGATGGCTGCCAGGCCAGCCCCCGATTACAGGCAGTGAGGGAGTGAGGAGTTTAGGGGCTCATGGACATGGAGGAGGATGAGACCTGACTCCCCTGCAGGAGGGAAGCCACTGGCTCATCCCTCCTCATCCCCCGATTGACCCAGCCTGCTTGAATATGAATTGTTCTGTCCTATCCCAGTGAGTCTGTGTCTTGAGTGTTGTGAATGGAGCTTCATCCCTGTCACAGAGGGTGAGGGAGTCAGGGCCCTGCACCCCCTACTTCCTGCATTTCACCGGGACTCTCAGCAAGGCAGTAAAACGGAAGGTTTATTAGACGACAGGAACACAGTCCAAGACAGAGCTTGTAGATTCAGAAAACAGGACCCTTCACTCAGGTCCATCTTGGGGGATAGGAAGCCCAGACCCTGGTTCTGGACCTCCCTCCGTTTCCCCAGCCAGCTCCAAACTGAACCCCGCTCCAGCCCCTCCTCTGGCCTTTATCTCTTTCCTGAGCCAGGAGGTCACCTGATCTCTTTGTTCTCCAACAACCTTCAGTTGGCACCTTGCAGGGAAGGGGCCCAGGCCATCAGGAGACAGGGTGTCGGCCATTCCCTGTGCAGCCAGGATCACACTGGCCCCTTAAGGCTCTGCAACAATCACACACCCCTTAGATACTTACGAAATGCATAGGGGAAACTGAGGCATCCACACAGATCTCAGAGAAAACATTGAGAACATTCCCACTTTGTCACAATCCCCTACTAAGCAACTGGCTGTGATGGGTCCTCCCAGCAGGTAGAAACAAACTCACATTGCCTGTGCTGCAGGAAAGGGAAGCTGCATCTGTATGTGGCACACAGCCGGGAACCTTGGGGCTGTAGCAGTCCAGATATTCTGCTGTGATCGGAGCTGGGAGTCCTGCGATTGCAGCAATCCAGATGTGCTGCAGTGCTTGGAGCTGGGAGTCCTGGGAGAACAGAAATGTCCTTCCCAGTGCATTGTTGCTAAATCCTCTGTTTTTGTGTCCCTCACCCTAGGAGAGGGCTCATGAGAGTGATCAGCTGAGAGTGAGGCTGCAGCAGCTGGAGGAGGAGCAGAGCCACTTGCGGGCTGAGCAGAATGAAATGTCCTCCCGGGAGTGGGAGGCGCAGTCCCACCCAAGCTCAGCGGGTTACTGCTGTAGCGCTCCTGGCAGGGAGATCGGCTTATGGCCTGCCAATGCCTCCAGGACTGCTTCCGAGAGAGGCAGGGGGCTGATGGCTCATGGGTGAGGTCCTTTAACCTCTGTAATGTGACATGGTTTTTGAATGCTTTGAGAGGCCCACACCCCTCCATCTTGCAGCGTGTCTGTAGCAAATGCAGCAGGCTTGGCGTGCATTTGTTAGTGCCTACATTAGTGCCTGAACACCTACTGCACCTCAGCGGGGGTTTCACTCCTATGTCATGCAGATGTCATTTCTTTCGGGTCTTGTGACTTCATACTGCCTCCCTTGCTGGAACAGTGGTGTTTCCACTTGCACTCGGGTGGTGGTAGGGGTGATCTGGGAGAGCTTTCGTTGCCCCGGGCTTTTGTAGGAGCATCCCCACGTAAGCTGAGTGAGAGGCGCATGCCCGTGACCAACTTGCACCCACCATGGCCTGCTCTCCAGCTGCTTACGCTTGTCGGCATGCCTGTAGGGTCCCCCGCTCTCCTCACCGCGGATGCACCACCTCACTCACACTTGTTCAATTAATCAATGGTTTCTGAGGCTCCTGATGGTCCACCCCAGAGAGTTAGCAATCCGTTGTGTCTGGGTTGACTTTAAGGGTGCTCTATGCACACAGCCGAGGCCCCTGGCGCCGTGGTGGGGACCCTAGGTGTACCCGACGGACAAGTAATACAGGTCACCCAAGAGAGACAAGAGGGGACATCGTAGGGCCTTTACTGGACCACTTCTCAAGAGAGATATTTACAGTGTGATGGTGTGATCCGCGCTGTGAGGAGAGCTGGGCCCACAGGCAGCAGACACCAGCTGGAAAGGGGCAGCCAGTGGGTGGGGTGCAAGTTGTTCAGGGCATGCTCTCCACTGCAGCTTCAGGTGGGATGCTCCTACAGAAAGCCCGTGTGCAACGAAAGCTTCCTCCCCTCCACCCCAGAGGGGCAGTGGAAACACCAGCTGTTCTCAGCAGGGGGCATTGATCCACCCTAAGAAATGACCTGCAGGACACAGGGGTGAAACCCCCCTGGAGAGGGCAGCCTAAGGCCTAGGCACCACAAATGCAGCCAAGCCTGCTTGCATTGCCTCAGCACTGTGCAAGAGGTAGGTGTGTGGGCCTCCAAAGGCATTAAAAACCATGCCAATTCAAGAGGTTAAAGACCTCAACCCATGAGCCATCAGCCCCCTGCCTCTCTCGGAAGCAGTCCTGGAGCATTGGCAGGCCAAGCCGATCTCCCTGCCAGGAGCGTCAGCCCGCTGAGCTTGATGTTTTTCCTAATATCCAACTTAAAATCTGTCTGTCTAGGGTGTCCATCCCTGTGGTATCTGGGCACTTCACCATCCTCAGTATTTATCCTCACAACCTTCCTGTGTGCTAAGGTAGGGCTGCTTTCATTGCACAGAGGGAACTGAGCCAGGGACACTGGTCAGGGTCACTCAGGTCGTCTGTGGTAGCACAGGGACTTCAATCTGGGTCTCCCCTAGGAACATTAATCTGACAGCGCCATTCCCAAGTGGGCTCTGCCCAGCGTGAGCACATCTGGGAGTGCTGCTGGCATATCCCCTACTGGCACAGTGCTGGGCTCTGCTCCCCCGGACAGAGAGTTACGAGGCTGCAGCAGACACTGAGTCCTTTAGCTCAGGCAGTAGACGCGCACGCTGTGAGATCCCGAGATGCCAGGATCAGTCCCACACAGCTGATCCGTGGAGGCCCAGACGGGTTACATGGGTGTTTCCCTCCCAAACCGCTGCTTGTTTCCTGCAGGAGCCCATCTCCCCTCTCGGCCAGCCACGCACTCCAGCTCCTGCATGCAGTGACCGAGGAGACCCAGCGCTACCTCGGAGCCTTGCAGCAGGAGCTGGAAGCTCAGAACCGCACCATGCTTCACTTCCAGGAGGAGAAGGTGATTCGAGAGAAGTGTGGAGGGAGAAATCATTTCATTTCCCACCGAGCCAAAAGCCGTGATGGGGCTTTCAAAGGGGCTGGTAGTTTGCTGACCTTGGTGGTTATGCTAGCCAAGACGAGGGGCCTCATGCTTCAGGGCAGAAGCTGCTAGCCATAGCGGCAGGAGCAGTGTTCTCCTCTCTGGGCAGTACATTTGGCCAGATGAATTGTGGGCTTTTCCTTTTCCGTTTGCTGATGCATCAAGAAGTGGCCACTGCCTGAGGCAGGATGTGGATCTAGATGTCGCCCTGGCCTGACTCAAGGCTGTTAGAGCCTGTGTCTCTCTTGTCTATTTATTCTGTAAGCTCCTCAGGGCAGGACTTGTCATACTCAGTGTCTATACGGCGCCCCACAACAGGGCTGTGATCTCAGCTGGAGAGGGTGCTGCTGGAGTAATAGAAAGCCAGTAATGCCCCTGGGGTTACTGCCAGCCTGGGGCCACCAGCAACTGCTGGCCTTGTGCCCTGGGCCCTGCCTCTCTGGCAAGCTGTGACTAGGTTCTGCGGAGGACCAGCTCCTTGGCAGAGTGCAGTGATAGGGGCAGCAGTGTCCCTGAAATCCAGACATGGAGGGCTCAATGGAGTTGAATATGCCAAACGCTTGGCACAGATCCCTGTGCCATATGGATTGCAACAGTCCATTTGTCCCCTCCCTAAATGCTCAATGTGAAACAGATGAGATCTGGCATCTGGTGTCACTGCAGAGACCAGCCCTTGAGCTGAATGGCCCCCCAGTGCTTCTAGTGCTGCGCAGACAGCTGCCCACAGGAAAGGGAGAGGAGGGTGGACACAACCTGGTGAAAGAGAGAAGCTGTTAAAGGTGCCTTTGTGGCCAACCATAGCACCACCCCTATGCTACACCAGTGTATGAGCAGCGAGTGGCCATCAAGGGTGTGTGACTTCACTCTGACAGCAGCAAGTCTCTTCTACCTGCAGGAGGGGGAGCTGAGGCAGCAGCGAGAGCAGCTTCACTTGGAGAGCAAGGAAGCCCTGGAGGCCCTGAAGGAGCAGCTGATCCAAGTACGTCCCTCTGGGAGCCTGGCACGGATCTGCCCTGGGGGGCATTTCTCCCACTACCCTGTCCTGTGAGGCTGGGCTGCACCCAGCACTCTTCAGCCTGGGCTCCCAGTAGAGCTCAGCAGGGATTGTGCCTGGTGCTTCACACTACCAAGAGAGATGCTGAGACTGGGCCGGGTAGCAAAGCCGGCCATAGCCCAACCTTCCGCTGCTGGAGACCTGGGGCTGGATTCCCAGATCCTGCTGTAGGGTGACCAGATGTTAAGGGGAAAATATCAGGACCACCGGGGGTGGGCTTTTTTTTTTTTTTACACTCACCCGTCCGGGAGTTCGGCAGCAATTTGACAGAGAGCCCTTCAGTCATGGATGGTCTTCAGTGGTATTTCGGCCAAAAGACAGAAGCACCCGCTGCCGAAATACCACTGAAGACCATCCGCGCCTGAAGGACTCTCTGCTGAATTGCCGCCAAAGACCAGAAAACAACATATCAGGACAAATAGCGTCCCGACCGTACTCTGGTCGGGATGTGGGACAGACTCCTCAAAATCGAGACAGTCTCGATTTTGTCGGGATGTCTGGTCACCCTATTCTGCTGCTTTCAGAGCGGGAGAAAGGGTGTGGACACTAAGTGGTCTCCCCTCCAGACTCTCACCTCTGCCCCCAGGCAGCCACCTTCATCTCCCCACCCCGCCCCCAGGATCTGTGCTGCAGCCCTCTGGGTTGCCTCACCCACCCATAAGGACGTTCATTCTGGTGGCTCTGTGTGGCTGAGAAGGGAAAGGCTGGAGTACAGGGACATGCCATTCAGGGTGGGTCAGTGGAGGGAAGGTCTCTAGTACCTTCCCTAGTCATAGGCTGCCAGGATCCCAGCTTCCAGCCCGTGCACCATCCAACCGGCCACGCCTCCCCCCGGAATCGACGGCTTCTCCAATAAGACTGAGATGAGCCTGGGTCTGAACCGCCTGCCCCAGACCTTCAGATCTGGGTACAAGCACTGCAGCTAGGGTGACCAGATAGCAAGGGTGAAAAATCGGGGCAGGCGGTGGGGGGTAATTGACACCTATATAAGACAAAAGCCCCAAATATCAGGACTGTCCCTATAAAATCAGGACATCTGGTCACCCTAACTGCCGCAACCTGTGTCTAGCTTCCTTCATGAGTGAGAGACATGATGAGTCCTCTACCCATCAGTTCCTCTGGCCCAGGGCGGATGGGGAGGACAACGGGCATGTGAGGCCTGGAACCAGCTGTGCTGACTGGCCTCGTCCTGCAGGAGCACCTCCAGGAGATCGCCAGCCTGCAGCGCAGCCACTTGAAGGAGGCCGGGGATGGGGAGCAGCAGATGCTGCGCCAGCAGCTGCGGGAGAAGGACCGTGAGCTGCAGGCCATCCAGAGGAGCATGGCCCACTGGAAAGACCAGACTACCTCCAAGCTGGCCCGCAAGTTTGAGGAGGAGCTGAATGCGGCGCTGGAGACGTGAGTGAATAGCTGGGGAGGGAGGGAAGAGAAATCTCACAGGCAGTGAGTGTTAGGGGCCCTACCCCCGCCAGCAGGCAGGCCTCTGCTCCTCATTGGGCTTTGAAGTGCAGGACTCTAGCCCTCATCTCCAGCTTCCTTGAGCAAGCCCAGAAAGGGAGGGTGGCAGCATGTTCCCAGTGGCCAGTGCCCTGGGCTAAAGGGGCAGGAGATGTGAGAGCTGCTCCCAAGTGAATCCCCCATGTCCCTTCCACACCCAAAGTGACGCACTGCAGGAAAAGTGGGGGTGCCTAGCAGGTGGCACCAACATTTGTGCTGGGCCCAGCTCCCCTGTAAAGTGGAGAGAGTAACCTCGCCCCTTGGCATAGCGGCCCTGGGGCTGGGCTGAGTGCTCACAAATCAATCAGGGATGCAAGAGGGCATCAAAACTAGCACCCCCGCCCCCCCCAGGGCCAGCTCCAGGGGTTTTGCCACCCCAAGCAGCCAAAAAAAAAAAGAAGCGTGGCGGATCCGATCTGCCGGCAATATTCAGCAGGAGGCCCGTCCGCTCCAAGCGGCGGGAAGCGAAGAGACCCCTCCGGCCGAAAGTGCTGGGGCCAATACTTGGAGTGCTGCCCCGCCTGGGGAGTTGCCTCTCCAAGCACTGCTAAGCTGGTCCTGGACTGCTTGCCTGCGCTCCGCCTAGCGCCAGGCTGGCAATGCTGGAGGTCTGATGAGACTGTGGGAGGGCTCTGGGGACTCACACTGTGGATCTGGGACCCCTTAGGAGGGGTGAGGGGTTGGCCTGCCTGCCCCAGCTGGAACCCATGGAGGGTTTAACCATTGACGTCAGCAGGAGCTGAGTTAGGCCAAAGCTGAGCACTTCGAAAAATCCCTCCCTGGAGTAAGTCAGGGAGGAGACAGGTGGGTGGCTGGGGTCAGCTAGAGAGAGAGCAGCCTGCTGCCCAGACTGGAGACTGAGTGGGGCCCTTGCTCCCTGGGCACCGCTGGGTGTCAGGGAATCCCAGTGACAGCCTGGGATGCTGCGCTGGAGCTGGCTGCTGGGGATGGCTGAGGCGGCAGAAGGCGCTGCGGGAGGTATTTCATTCTCCGGTGCCCATTTAGGCCTACGCTGTCTGCTGACGTGCTGATAGTCCAGTGATGGGGATGCCTGGGACCCCTCAAACTGGGCTGAGACCCCTCAAACTCGGTTCACCCAGCCTCTGAACAGCCACCTGGTGGTAACAGTTTTTGGTCACTATCATCCTGGCCCAAGTCGACAGCAGTGACCACAAGGTCACCCAAGCCAGCTAGCCTCCCTCATTGCCACGTGGTCCTGGGATCTCACCCTCCCCTGGAGCCCTCGAGCTGCTGGCTTTCCCTGGCACCAGGCTGTTCAGTGAAATAGCTGTGTCTTTCCCTGCAGCTGCAGTATGGAGTTTGTAAGGGAAAGGTGACCGCTGGCATCGACATGTGCAGAGCCCTGGGCGCAGGCCATGCACCGAGCACCCCGGGGGGCCTATTGTCAGCAGTTCCCTTAGAGTGGACTAATAACGTCACTAGCCTGGCTGGCAAATGGGATCCTGCTGCTATCGGCTCTGGGTGGTGGATCCCTGTGTTTCCCGGGGGATTTGCTGAGAGGCACCAGAGTCAATGGAGGGTTTGTCTCATTCTGGGGCACTCACCGGGGTTAACCCTTTGAGTCCTGGCTGGTTTCTGGGGGATGGTACCTGGAAGCGGCCAGGGCCTCCTGTCCTGTGCTCTAGGGCAGCTTTACGCCGGTGTCACTTGGTGGAAACCAGCGGGGGTCTGCACAGGGAGGTGCCTGGGGAGGGTGGGTCGCAGCTGGGCGCTGAGGGGAGAGGGTGAGATTCCTGCTGCCCATTCTCCATGCTGTCCCAAGTCCTCCCAGAGCCCCACGTGACCCCTTCCCAGGCCCACTGTCTGCTGAGAGCAGCAACCAGGAGCTGGGACTGGAGTCTGCAGCCTTAGCTTTTCATCCACTGACACTTGCCTTGACTATTAAACCGGTGGCTGAGTTTGCCCCTCGGGTAGGGTGACCAGACAGCAAGTGTGAAAAATTGGGGTAATAGAAGCCTGTATGAGAAAAAGACTGAAAAAATCAGGACTGTCCCTATAAAATTGGGACATCTGGTCACCCTGCCCTCAGGGTGTGTGTGGGGGGGGGGGATGTTACTCTGGGGGATATCATAGGAATGTTTGGGGTGGGTAAGGGTCTGTGTGGGCCATTTGGGGCCCAGTCCCTGAATCAGTGGGGGCGAGGGGGTTGCCATGCAGAGGACTCTGGCCCTTGTGGCTATTCTGGAGAGAGCCTACACAGCTCTCCACTGCCCTTCCCGAATCTCAGCAGTGTCTCCTCCTCCGATCACCATTCACCCTACACTGCATATATTGCAGTAGGAACCTGCCGTGGAAGAGGGGGAGTCGCCCCTCGAGGTTAACCTGCTCTGGCCGAGGAGAGACTGGGCTGCCTTTCCGTCCCGTGCCATCTGCCCATGAGGGAATGTGATCTCCCCCGACAGGCGCTTCTCCTGGGACAGACCCAGGGGCCTTCGCAGGAGTGTGGAGAGACTGGACGCAGAAATCGGGCGGCTTTCCACGGTAAAGGAGAAACACTCGCCTCTGGCTAAAGTAAGGACAGTGAAAGGGGCCCAGCTGGTTCAGGGAACCTCTCTGCTTGGGTCAGTCTCACTGGGAGGGCACATGGCAGCTCTTCCTCGGCTTGCCAGGCATGGGCCACTCCCAGCCATGTGCTGGGTTGAGTTGGGTCTGTGGAGCAGGGGATGGTAATGGGCAAGGCAGGGAGAGGCTCAGGGAGATAACGGTCCAGGAGGCTAGACTCCAGCCCTGGGTGCAGAGTAGTGTCAGTGTTAGTAGCTGATAGGTGCCATAAGCTGCAGGACTATTCCAGTGGCCCTAATATCTCCCAGGCACCTTACGTGTCCTGCTGCCATGCCCCCTAATACTGTGCCCCTGGAGAATTCACAGGCCAAGCAGAGACAGCCAGGACTGGCACTTGAACATGGTGGCGGTGCTTCAGGAAGCTGCACTCCTCCCTTAGAGACAGCTCTAACCCAATCTCAGCTGCAGCAGGCCAGGGTAGGAGGCCTGTGCGGCTGGAGGCGCTGTCTCTCGCATGAACTGACCCCTTATGCTCCATGAGGATCCCATGTCCCCCCTTGGTGTATATGAGTCCTGAGCTCCAGTGTCCTGGCACTATCCAAGCTCAGGTAGTTCCATTCTTCCCCTCCTCAAATGCCCTCTGAACTCTCAGTTGGACATATTCTACTTCATCTCTTGGTGGTGTGGCCGTGTGCTGTTAACCGGTGCCCTGTTCCACCCCAGAGATGGCTGCATTTCAGGGTTCCCAAACCTCTCCTGCCTTGTGGGAGTGTTATGGTGCTTAACTAATTAGGGTTTGTCAGACCTACTGTGCATGCAGCCCTGGTATCATGTGTCTCACCCAGACATCTCTCAGCACAGTGGGGAAACTGAGACTCACTGAGCTGACTTCTCTGTGGTCACCCAACAAGCCTGTGGCAGTCAGGAAAAGAACCCAGATCTCCTGGCCTAGTTCCAGGCTCTGGCCCCCTGACCGTGCACCTCCCCAGTGGCCAGGTTGGAGCAGCCTTGGTGTCTCCGGTGTGCTGGGCCTGTGTGCCTCCAGCCGTGCTCAGCGTGGTCTGACCCCTGGCTAAAGCGTTCTCCTTTTTCTTGCCCACAGGACCGGAGCGAGCACATCCATCTCTGCCCCACCGCCTCCTCCTCCTCCGCCCCACTCGGGCAGCATGGCTTTGTGTCCTCAAAGCTCCTGCACCAGCTGCAGGGCCGCGTGAGGGAGCTGCGGGCAGAGAATGCCCTCTTCCGGGGAGGCAGCCTGGAGGACCTCGCCGCCCTGCGGGCAGAGCCAGGCCAGACGGGCAGAGAAAAGGTAATGGGGCCAGCGCGCTCCCTGCAGCCTGGCCAGAGAGACGAGCTGCAGGCTGTCATTGCCCCATTCGGCTGCGCAGGCTCTGCAGCCATGACCTACCAGTGCTGGGTTCAGCGGCCCAATCCTCAAAGGTATTGAGCTGCCTACCGGCCATTGAAAGCCATTTAGGTGCCTAAATACCTCTGAGGACCTGGGCTGAGTGTCTCTAAGCTCCCCTTCCTTCCCTGTCACTGTGGCTTTCCTCAAACCCTCCCCCTGCCCCCGTATCCTCATCCTCACCCATTTCTTGATTGTCTCCCACATGCCCAACCAAATTGCTTTCCTCCTTCCCCCTCCCTATATTGGGCTGGCTCTGCCACGGGCTGGGAGACCGTCTAACCCAGCTGTGTCAAGCTGCACGGGTGGGAAGGAGCTCAATTGTTCGGAGTCCAGCTTGCGTGATTTTTCTCTTTTCCCGGTTCCAGAGGCGCCTGACAGCAGCTCGCTCTGTCCCACAGTTCCATGGGGCGAGCTGTAGGAAGTAGCATGTGCGCTGCTGGGGAACAGGAAGCTGAGCAGGTGGAAGAGTCGTCTCCTGTGGATAGACAGTGCGTGGTGGAGGTCTGGCTATGGCAGGGGTGGAGTCACTCTCGACTTTGAGGGTATCCAGCGGCGCATTCGCTGCTCCCAGGAGTCAGGAAAGAAGCCGATCACATGAGCTTGAGAAGGACCCAGGATGCTCTCCGCTAAGCAACTTGTGTGGAATCATCCCCGTCACGAACTCTTGGCTGCTCTTCATGCTCCTGGGCTCAGTTTCCTGCTTGGTGAAGCAAGGCCCTTGTTCCCTTCCGATCAGACCCCTTGCAGTCGGTGGGGGAAGACGGGAGTGATCGGTCAGGGAGGGAATGTAGGGCTGGGGCCAGTCCAAAGAGCAAGTCCAGGCAAACATGGAGCCCAAGTGGAAGAGTCTCTGGTCAAATATTCCAGAAGCACATGCCTGCCCCTCACAAGAGGTCTGGGCACAGCTCTGGCTGGTTGGGCTGCAGGATCTGAAGCTGACTAAGGATTCTGCAGCTTGTTTTTGTTGCTGGTTGCTGGCTGTCTGGGTCCCCCCACCCCACCTCCAAGTAGCAGCAGAGCCATCTTTGCAACTCCTCCTTGCGGTGCTTTGCCAGCTTGCAAAATGCAGCTGGGGCAGGTCTGTGTCAGAGTAGCCTAGACGTCAGATATGAGGCCTGCAGCGGAGCCGGCTAATGAGCGCTAGTAGGCTGCCTGATTGGCTGCAGCCCCTGACTGATGGGCAGTGGCAGCAGGCCAGCCGTTAAGCCCAGCAGCAGTGTTGTTTGGGAGTTGGTCAAAGCATTTGCCCACGGCTGTGATAGCTGCTTGTATCCAGTCCTACTTGTGCCTTGCCTCAGTCTAGGTAATCCAGCGCTGACCCTCAGCTCTGAGATCTAATGCCAGCTCTTCCTCAGGCACCTATGCTTGGCTACTGACTCCTGTTCCAACCACTAGGCATTACTGCCCACCGCCCCGTCTCTGAGCCTGGGCAGAGGGTGAGTTCCAGGGGCAGTCAGCACTGTGAAATGGTCCCGATAAGCTTGCTCGCTCCACTGCAGCAGTCTTTGTAGATCTGCTGCTACAGTCTCGCTTCATTCCCTACACTGGCATATTGTGTTTAAATGCCGATGGGGATGCTAAAGTGGATGTTAATCAGTTTTTTTTTGCCGCAGAGCTTCAAACAGTCTTTAAAAAGCCCAGAGTGTTCATGTGAAAGGTTAGACTTTGGTCTCCTCAGGGGGAAGCACATTTTTGGTGCATCCTGAAGACTAGCCGGCAGAGCACGCCCTATGCCTTGCAAGCCATGGGTAACCCACTAGTACTAGCCCTGCCATATTGTGGCATTAAATACCGTACCAGCACAATCAAGCCATCTGTACCTCTTATTATATGTAGGGTGTTTCCAACTGCTGTCCATTCCAATGGACCAATGTATTGCAACCATGGCTGTAGATACCTTGTATATAATACAATACGGCACACTCGGAGTGCCTGGTTTTATGTGTATGGGGGAAAGGGAGGTTGGGGGAGGGGGGATGGTAATTTTGTTGGGGGACAAGAGAAGCTTGTCAAGCAGGTCCTTCAGGGCAGTGTTTGGAGCCAGGCTAAATCTGCAGTAGCAGGGTGACAGTGGGTGAAGAAACCATAAAACAAGGGGACCCACAAATACTGGAGCTGTGTGACACCTTTGGCCAGAATAAATGTTTTATCCCGCACAAAATGCCTCCTAGCTGCATCAGTTTCTAGTCACATCTAATAACATGCACAGTTCTGCAGGAGGCAAATTGACTCATTGGTGTCAGACTGTAGGAGCTGACCAGGGAGACTTGTTCCAAAATAATCCGCTTGCAATAGCGTCAGCAGCAGAGAGACCCTACCAAGGGGCGGTAGGATTGGAGCAGAGCCGTTTTCCATGATGCTAAGAGCTCAGGTCTAGATCCACAGAGGGATGCCGGAGATCCTCAACCCCCTGCTCAGCTTCTACCTAATCCTGTGGCTGGCAAGTTTCCCCAGGCGCCTATGTGTCTAGTGGTACACGTGCCCAGAGCCGTCAATGGCCTGACACCGCTGCGCATTGGGATGCCCATGTTCCTTTGTGGAGCTAGTCCTCAGCACCCAACATGCTGAAAATGCCAGGCTTAATCCCCAGAAACGGGTGTGGGGCCAGGAGGTTAAGTTGGTCAGGAGAAAAGGATGTGAATGGGTCTGCAATAGGTGACAGAGCAAGAGGCTGCGGTGACCGTAGAGAGGTCAGCATAGTACATTGGTCGCAGTCAGGCTTTGGACTGGCCAGCTTTGGCCCATAGCTTGTACTGTGCCTAAGAACTGCAATGGCTGCTTCCCCCTGGATGGTCTGGCATAGCTGCCTGTAATCGGGATGTGCTCAAAGCACCTTGCTCTTCTGTGCTGGTGGGGAAGGGACCTGCCCATTCCATGCTGAATGCTAATGACCAGAGAGAGCACATTGCATTTTATGCTTTAATAAACAGCATTAGAACAAAACAACCATCACACTTACATGCAAGGGGGCTGGCTACAAGAGGGAGGAAAGGATAATAAACACATGGCTATAAAGTCAGGTTTGAGGTGGGAATGACTCTCCCTGCAAAATAAGTTCCCAGCCCCTGCGGTCCTGCCACCCCCCAAAGTGCTCATCAGCACATGCAGGGGCACTGAAGTTTAACGAAGACCTGCTGCACGCACAGTGTTTGTACGGCTGTATGCCAGGTGGGGAGAGGGAGGTGAGTTCTTACCAATCTAGGCATACAGTAGAACACCTGGAGTGGAGCGTTAGACTGTATAAAGTATAATTTATTCCCCTTCCTGTATGGAATAAGCTGCACCACTGTAAGCACCTTTACACTGCTTTAACTGCAGCCACGTGAGGGGCAGGCGCCTTAACTATACTGCGATGGCTACAGCCGTACCAGGGCTGGGTGTCAACGAGGGCACTAGGGGTGATTTACGCCTGTTTAGTTAAATCAATGCAAAACCCTCCCTGGACACACTCAGTAACGGCAGCTTATTTTGGTTTTGCTTACATCAATGGGGAACAAGTTACAGTTAAACCCAAATGGGCCACTTTTACCTTGGCCTAAGAGTGTCCACACAGGCATTTAGACCTGTAAGGTATATGTTAAGTTAAACTGCAGCAACTTTCTTGTGCAGGCAAAGGTCTAAGGATCCCAGTACAAACAGTACCTGGGGAAAGCAGCCAGTGCTTGTGACCTGGACTGGGAGCTAACAGCAGCCACATGAGCCCAGATTTTTAAAGGTAATTACATGCCTAGTTCCCATCAATTTCAATGGCAATTAGGCATCTCAATACCTTTAAAATCCTGGCCTTAACTCCGTGTGTTGCAGAGAGATGGAAGCTGCCTGAATGTGACCCGCATTCCTTTATGATACTGAATTTCTAATAGGGCTGTAAAGCAATTAACAAAATGAATCGCGCTTAATCACACTGTTAAACAATAAAATACCATTTATTTAAATTGTTTTGGATGTTTTCTACATTTTCAAATATATTCAATTACAACACAGAATACAAAGTGTACAGTGCTCACTTTATAGTTATTTTTTATCACAAATATTTGCACAGTAAAAAACAAAAGAAATAGTATTTTTTCAATGCACCTAATACAAGCACTGTAATGCAATCTCTTTATCATGAAAGTTGAACTTATGTATGTAGAGTTATGTACAAAACCCCCTCCATTCAAAAACAAAACAGTGTAAAAGTTTAGAGCCTACACGTCCACTCAGTCCTACTTCTTGTTCAGCCAATCGCTAAGAGAAACAAATTTATTTACGTTTACGGGAGATAATGCTGCCCACTTCTTAATTACAATGTCACCTGAAAGTGAGACCAGGCATTCGCATGGGACTATTGTAGACGGCGTCACAAGCTATTTACATACCAGATGCCCTAAACATTCATGTCTATTCACGCTTCTGCCATCGTTCCAGAGGACATTCTTCCATGCTGAAGACGCTTGTTAAAAAAATGTGTTAATTAAATACATAACAAAAAAAACCCCTACATTTGTAAGTTGCACTTTCACGATAAAGAGATTGCATTACAGTATTTGTATTAGGTGAATTGAAAAATACTGTGCAAATATTTGTAACAAAAAACTATATAAAGTGAGCACTGTACACTTTGTATTCTGTGTTGTAATTGAAATCAATATATTTGAAAAATGTAGAAAAACATCCAAACATATTTAATAAATTTCAATTGATATTCTATTGTTTAACAGTGTGATTAATTTTTTTGTTAATCACATGAGTTAACTGCGCTTAACCGACAGATCTAATTTTCAAACGTTTACTTTTACGTTGCTATCAAATTGGCCTTTGAATAAGGAACCGATCAACCTCAGGACTCCTTTTATGTTATGCAAAGCAGCCCGGGATAAGGACAGTCACCAACCTGAGCCATGTGACTGACCTAAACCCAGCAAGTGGAATGAAAGGAGGTCATGTGATGGGGAAGGGATGGGTAGGGACTGGGATATTTTGAACCAAGTCCCAATTCCCAAAGGCTCCTGGTGTTCCGAGATGCTCTACGACCTCACACTCATCCACAGCCTGGTAAGCAGCCTGTGCATCCCATCACCAAACGGCCAGATGGATATAGCCTGACTTTAGCAAGGCTTCTGATACTGTCTCGCATCACCTTCTCATAAACAAACTAGGGAAATACAAGCTAGGTGGAGCTACTCTAAGGTGGGTACACAACTGGTTTGAAAACTGCTCCCAGATAGTAGTTATCTGTGGTTCATAGTCAAGGTGGAACGGCATATCAAATGGGGTCCCACAGGGACAAGTTCTGGGTCCAGTTCTTTTCAATCTCTTCATAGGGCTAGAGAGGGATAGCTCAGTGGTTTGAGCCTTGATCTGCTAAACCCAGGGTTGTGAGCTCAATCCTTGAGGGGGCCATTTAGGGATCTGGGACAAAAAAAGCCACACAAAACTGTTCAGGACAGTACTTGGTCCTGCTAGTGAAGGCAGGGGAGAGGACTCAATAACCCTTCAAGATCTCTTCCAGCTCTATGAGCTAGGTATATCTCCATATATTATTCATCAGCTATTTAGATAATAGCATGGAGAGTACACTTATAAAGTTTGCAGATGATACCAAGCTGGGAGGGGTTGCAAGTGCGTTGGAGGATAGGATTAAAATTCAAAATGATCTGGATGTGCTGGAGAAATGGTCTGAAGTAAATAGGATGAAATTCAATAAGGACAAATGCAAAGTGCTCCACTTAGGAAGGAACAATCAGTCGCACAAAGAGAAAATGGGAACTGACTGCCTAGGAAGGAACACTGGGGAAAGGGATCTAGGGGTCATCATGGATCACAAGTTAAATATGAATCAACAGTGTAACACTGTTGCAAAAAAATCAAACATCCTTCTGGGATGTATTAGCAGGAGTGTTGTAAGCGAGACACAAGAAGTAATTCTTCCACTCTGCCCTGTGCTGATTAGGCCTCAGCTGGAGTATTTGTGTCCAGTTATGGGTGCCACCTTTCAGGAAAGATGTGGAAAAATTGGAGAAAGTCCAGAGAAGAACAACAAAAATGATTAAAGGACTAGAAAACATGACCTATGAGGGAATATTGAAAAAAACAGGTTTGGGGGTTTTTTTAGTCTCCAGAAGAGATGACTGAGGGGGGACATAATAACAGTTTTCAAATACATAAAAGGTAGTTACAAGGAGGGCGAAAAATAGTTTTCTTTAACCTCCGAAGATAGGCCAAGCAGCAATGGGCTTAAATTGCAGCAAGGGAGGTTTAGGTTCGACATTAGGAAAAACTCCTAACAGTCAGGGTGGTTAAGCACTGGAATCAATTGCCCAGGGAGGCTGTGGAATCTCCATCATTGGAGATTTTTAAGAGCAGGTTGGACAAACACCTGTCAGAGATGGTCTACATAATACTCAGTCCTGCCCTGAGTGCAGGGGACTGGACTAGACGACCTCTCAAGGTCCCTTCCAGTCCTAGGATTCTATGATATTCTAGGATGTCGTCTCTCACTGGCTGCAGCACCTATCCACTTCCAAGTGACTAGGTGAGCATCTGGGTCACCCTCCTGTACTATCTTGGACTAGTGCTGCTCAGAATGGGGAAGTGGGGGGTCAACCCCCACCATACACACATACACAGCGCCCAGGGAGTCTATATAAGGGGAGTAGGGTTCAGGAATGGGTTGAAGATGCAGACAAAGCCTTAATTAGCCCTGCTGTTGCTACACCTGGGGAAGGGGTGTGTCTGGTAGGGCAAAATTATCAAGAAGGAAGCCCAACAGCTGGTAGGGGGAAGCCAGTAGGAAGTCCTGGGGCTGACAGAAGGAACAAGGACCCAGGAAGGGTACTGAGCAGCCTGCTAGCAGTGGGCCCTGATGGCAGAGGGGCATGAACCCTGGGAAAGAGGCCAAAGTGGCTGAGGATGGTTGCAGGAGGTAGAAAAACTAGGCCAGAAGTAAACAGAGGCTGCAAGAGATGAAGACTCTTGGTGTGGTGGCCCCAAAAGAGGGTGTAGCGAGGACTGAAGGACTGGAATGGACTGAAGTGGTGAGTGTGCTGGGGCTGGAAACACTGGGTAACACTTAGATTTGTCTGTGTTTTCAGAATCCCAGGGGAAGGCCTGGGGCCCACAGATACTGAGACTGTGGTTTGGACTTGGGATTTGGTACCTGAAAGGGCGAACAAGCTGGAGGGCTAATTTGTGGGAAGCGGTGAACCACTGGGTGTCCAGAAAGGCTGCTGACAGGGGCAGTGAGAAGAAGAAACTGCTATGCATGCTCAGGCGCCAGGGCACGCACCAGGCAGCGGGTCGCTCTTTCATGGGATTTTTGCCATGAAAAATTGATAATTTTTTTTCACTTTTATGTAACTTTGCCCCAGAAAATTTAGACTTTGTCAAAAACTGTGTATTTTTTGGCTGAAAGCTTCCAAAAACTGAAGGTTTTCTAGTTTAAAAAAATGCTCAAGGAAAGTGAACTCTTTGGGTTTTCAATTAAATGAAAATTCTCCATATGGGGAGGGGGAAAAAAAGTCTTGATGGAAATGTTTTGAACACCCTTAGCTTAGACTAGCAGTGTTGCCAGACTGTAAGCCTTGTAATATGTGGTCCCTTTCCTAAAGCCCAATGGCTGGAATCAGGTTATAAACTGAGGTTCTCAGTTATCACTTTTTTAAAAAAAAGTTTCTAGTCCTGGTGGCTGCAGAGAGACGTGTTTCCGGTGTAGAAAGAAACTTAGGGAAGAAAAACAAATTTCCCCTGAAACTCTGTTTCCAAATTGAGTTATCTCCCATCCAAAAACGTTTGGCAATTTTTTTTTAACAAGTAGCTGCAACAATAGAACATAAACTCAGTGTGAGCTTTTTCCTCAAGCCTGCGTAATCCCGGCAGAACCTCCTGCATCTCAGACTTTCGTTCTCTGTGCCCAGGTTTCCAGATCATTGGTGGAAATTAACGAGACATGCAGCATCACAATAAGTCAGCCGGACGCACTCACCTGGTGTTTTGCAGGGTTCCAGTAGAATCAATTGTGCAAACATTCACATTGGCATACTACTCACATGAGTCAGAGGTCTTCAAATGGTGAAATTCATCTCATACAGAGCGTCTGTGCCTGGCTTATGTACCACTTAAGCCCTTGTAGGTAATATATGATGCTGACCTTTTGCAGAGAAGTAAATTTCACCACAGTAGGAGTAAGGGCTTCATTCTCATGCCCCTGCCACTGAGATAACCTCGAACACTGGTCACTTCACACTCTGTGCCAGTCAATTTCCAATATTTGCTACTGTGTAGTTACAGAACATTAAACTTCACTTGTCTTGCAGATCTCACTGAGACCTTAAAAAAAAAAAAAAAAAAATCAAACCAACCCCGTTGCCTCGGCTGTGCTATACTGTGATATATTGTCTGTAGGGCTGCATAAGAAATTCTTGTTTGTATCTGTTACATTAATTGGCAAATCTTTTTATAATCAAGAAAAATCCTGTTTGTAAAGGGATAAGCACAAGAGGACAACGGTAAGGCCGCACTTAATTCTGCATTGCCTGGCTTCAGACAGCTTATTTTCTCAACCTCAACATTCCAGGAGCACTAGTTATTTGCACGGAATTTCCTTGTTTGTTTCCAACGGTCCCAAAATACAATTATTTCCTTTTCTTCATGAAACAAGTCTCCCAAGCTCTAGAAATACTGCAGATGGCACTTCCCGAACGCTGACAGGAACACATCCGCCTTCAATGGCTAGCTCTGTGTGTTAAATTCAGCCAGTTCCTAGGGTGCATGGGTTTTCTGGTG
Organism: Chelonoidis abingdonii; assembly: GCF_003597395.2. Lineage (NCBI taxonomy): Eukaryota > Metazoa > Chordata > Testudines > Testudinidae > Chelonoidis > Chelonoidis abingdonii. The sequence goes on along the minus strand of NC_133790.1, from coordinate 30,133,447 downwards.
TTCTCTGAGATGTGCGTGTCGTCTAAAGCCTCTCTCGCACTCAGGACACTTATAGGGTTTGTCTGTCATGTGGATTTTCTGATGCTGAATGAGTGTCGAGCTCCTGCTGAAGCTTCTCTCGCAGGTGGGACATCGATAGGGTTTTTCTCCCGTGTGGATCCTTTGATGATCTATGAGGCCCGACTTCTGAGTGAAGCTTTTCTCGCACTCGTTGCATTTAAAGGGTTTCTCTGCGGTGTGGCTCCTCTGATGCGCCATCAGCTTGGAGCAGTGGACAAAGCATTTCTCGCATGCAGAACACTTGTAAGGCTTTTCCTCTGTATGGATTCTGGAGTGTTTGGTAAGGGTTGTGCTGGAGCGAAAGCCTCTCTTGCACTCGGGACACTTAAAGGGCCTCTCTCCCGTGTGGACTCTGCGGTGTTCAACAAAACAGGATCTCCGAAAGAAGCTCTTCTCGCATTCGCCGCACTGGTAGCATCTTTCTCTTCCGGGGGCGTTCGGCTGATCGGAGGGGCTGTCCTCCTCCGCAGCGCCCTCCTCCGTGTGGACTCGGAGGCGGTGATCGCTGAGGGCTGAGCTGCGGATGAAGCTCTTATCACACTGGGGACATTTGTAGGGTCTTTCTCCTGTGTGGATCCTCTGGTGCTCAACGAGCCGGGAGCTGCGGCGGAATCTCCTCTTGCATTCAGGACACTGGTAGGGTCTCTCCCCAGTGTGGATCCGGCGATGCTCGGTGAGGTGTGAGTTCCGCACGAAGCTCCTCTCGCACTCAGGGCACTGGAAGGGTCGCTCCCCTGTGTGGATTCTCTGGTGTTTGATCAGGTGTGAGCTCAGAGCGAAGCTTTTCCCACACTCCGTGCATGTAAAGGGCCTCTCTCCGGTGTGGCTCCTCCGATGCGCGATCAGCGCCGAGCCCTGCTTGAAGCTCTTGCCACACTCACCACATGTGAAAGGCCTCTCGCTCGTGTGGGTCCTGTAGTGGGTGGTGAGGGTCGAGCGGTTCCCGAAGCTCTTCCCGCACTCGCCGCACTGATGGGGCTTTTTCCCAGTGTGGACCCTCTGGTGCTCCGCCAGCCGCGAGCCTCGGCTGAAGCTCTGCTGGCAGTAGCTGCACGTGTAGGGCCTCTCCCCCGTGTGGACTCTGTAATGCTGCAGCATGCTCGTGCTCTCTGCAAAGCTCTTCTCGCACCTGGGGCACTGGAAGGGCCTCTCCCCTGTGTGGATTCTCTGGTGTTTGATCAGCCTGGAGCTCTGGCTGAAGCTTTTCTGGCACTCGGGACATTCATAGGGTCTCTCCCCTGTGTGGATTCTCTGGTGTTTGATCAGCCTGGAGCTCTGGCTGAAGCTTTTCTGGCACTCGGGACATTCATAGGGTCTCTCCCCTGTGTGGAGTCTCTGGTGCTCCATAAGCTTAGAGCTGCGACTGAAGCCCCTCCCGCACTCGGGGCAGCTGTAGGGTCTCTCCTTTGTGTGCACCTGCTGATGCTGAATAAGGTGTGCACGCCGGCTGAATTCCTTCTCACAGGTGGGGCACTTATGGGGTCTCTCCCCAGCATGGGCTCTGGAGTGAGAGGTTACACACGACAGGTGAGGAAAGCGTTCATTATATTTCATGCAGCAGTGCAACCTCTGCTCTGGGGAGGTTCTTGGGGAGGCAGCGGCATCTTCCACTTCACTGAATCCTCTGCCACACCGATTCGCTCCACCACTTGGGTTTCCTGCTGGCTTCCCCTGCTGTCCTTCTGATCCAGGCTGCCCCTCACCCACACCCCCACCACAGCCTGGGAAAGCACTTGCTCTGGCTTCTCGTGGCAAGGTCCTGTGCTCACCCAACATCTCTGGAGACTCCTCATCGTTATTTCTTGAGATGAGCTCATGGGCTGGAATAAAGGGGAACCCAGAGCTGGATTAGTGCATGCACATGGATCAATGTATTTATTTCATAAATGCCTAAGATAAATATATGTATGATAAGTCCTGTTTTCAAAAGTGATTTAGATACTCCAGAGCCTTAGGCTTGGCCTGCACTACAGAATTAGGTCGACGAGGCAGCTTACATTGGCCTAATGATGTCAGTGTCTGCACTACAGCCTTGCTCCCACCAATGTACGTGTCGTACTACACCGACATAACTCCACCGCCACAAGAGGCGCAGGGCTTATCTCGGTGTAGTTAGGACAAAGCAGGGTCTGTGCAGACACTGTTACTTACATGGGCTGTTGGCTCTCTCTGCTGCAGCTGTGAAATTGACAAGAGAGCTGGCGCCAGGCTCCCCAGCCGGGCTGCTGCGAAGTCTCCGCTCCAGGCTGGGCTGCCCTCCTGTGGTCCCAGTTCCCCACTCCCTGCCGAGAGCACGACAGCCCCCAGGCTGCTGGCTTGGGCTGTCACCCTGGCTCCCCAATGGGAGCCCAGCTGTCCCCCAGGGTCCTGGTTCCCTGCTTCTCACCGGCATGGCAGCCAGCCAGACTGTGGGGGTGAATCTCCCTGCTGGAGGCAAGAAGCCTTAGATGGCTTCCCCCCTGACTCCCAGCTGGGGGTTAGCTGTGCGGAGCTGAGAGCCCTGGCACTCAGCCCCCCACACTGCCCCTCTCCAATCCTGGTGAGCATGCACAGCGCTGTGGCTGTAAAACGACCTAACCGAGTTATTTAAGATTGTAGTGTAGACAAGCCCTTAGCCTCATTGAAGTTACTGGGATTTAGGCCTAAGGGCTAGATCCACAAAAGGACTGAGGTTCCCACTGGAATCCTCAGCCCCAGATTAGGTGTCCAGGCTCCCCACACAATGCATGAGAGTCGGGTACCTAAGAATGGGAGTTACAGGAAGCAACAAGCTGGGCATTTTGTTGCTTAAGTTAACCAGTAGAAAATGCTGAGGGCTCAGAGGTCATTAGAATTGGGATTCACGGCTGTGAATCCTCTCCTGGAGCTAGGGGCCTAAGCCAGGGCAGCCCCTTCTCACAAAAAAACAGACCGAGAACCCACCCCATTATAGCCAATAACCCACTGGTTGGGGCACTCACCTGGGAGATGAGACCTGTTTTCAAATCCCCACTCTGCCTGATTTGGAGCAGGGACATGAACTTGGGTGCAAACCTCTGACGAGTGCCCTCACTAGCAGGCCCTTGGGTGTTCTGGGCTGGCTTTTTTCAGGTTAGTCATGCTACGAGAACACCTACCGGATTGGGCCCCACAGGCAAACACTCAGCTAAAGAATCCCATAGGGGCTTGGGCATGAGCTAGGATGCTAAGCAGCCTCAAGAGTTGCCTGGACTCGTTCCTGTCCGCCAGCAAAAGCTTAGCCCCGAGGGAACTTAATTTGCAGAAACAGGGGTGCTTGCAGGATTGGTCAGAGCTAAGAAGGGGTTCTGAGGATCTCTGTGGCACCTAGCCAATGGAGTTCGGTGCCAAAGTCCCCCTGTGAATCTAGTTCTAAATCCGTTCTGAAAATGGGACTTGGGCTCCTTGGAAAATGTTGCCCATCACCTGCAACATAATATCTCAGCAGCCTATTTAATGAACTTGAATCTGGAATTGCATACAGTTCAAACAAGCATCTAATACATACATAATGATCCTACTGCTATTCATAGACAACCACTTGTTTTCTCTGTTTTGTGTCTTGTACAAGCAGACAACACTTAAAATTGACACCTCTCAAGGATACACCAATTGTTCCTAAATCTCAGTCTTGCAAGAACAAGTACCAGCTGGAATTTAGTTGCCATTTACTGAAAATGAATAAGATTCATTTACAGAGTATTTGATTAATCCTAGAAAAATCTCTTTTGTGGGCTAAATATTCTGTAAACTGGAATATGCTACAGCATATCTTGTGTATTCTTTTGTAGGACCTTTTGTTTGTTGTTTACAAGAAACCCTGAAATCAAGTGTTCAGTAGAATATATAACTGAACTAATATATATATTACAACCATCAGATTAAGGAAGATTAATTGCAAATGGAATCCTGTGGAAGAAGGAAGCTTTTGAAGTATTTGTCTGTCTTGGTATCAGACAATTAACTGATTTGGCTGATTAGAAGGTTGTCCTGCATTTTCCCTGCCCTGGTCTCCTCTGGGCTGTTATCTATGCAACATGGAGAGATATCTAGCTCAGTGATTCTCAACCAGAGGTCCAGGGCCCCCTGGGGGGCCGTGAGCACATTTCAGGGGATCCGACAAGTAGGGCCAGCGTTAAGACTTGCTGGGGCCCAGGGTAGAAAGGTGAAGCCTCGCCATATGGGGCTGAACAGCGGGGCCCTGAGTCCCACCACGCAGGGCTGAAGCCAAAGCCTGAGCAATGTAGCTTCGTGGGGGCCACTGTGAGATAGGGCCCCTGGGAATTGCCCTGCTTGCTACCTCCTAACACTGGCCCTGGCTTTTATATGCAGAAAACAAGTTACTGTGGGTCAATTGCAATTGAAGTAGGCGGTTCCTCTGGGCTCATATAAAATTCATATGGATTGGATCAACAATCAACAGTTCTCAGTGGGGAGTAGGCATGTTTGTGCTCCTGGCTGGAGAACAGCTGACTGGCAGTGCAAGAAAGGTAATCCCAGCCATTAGAGAATGGCTTCTGGGATCCTCCCAATCCAAAATCACATCACGCAGCACATTATCTTTGGTCCGGACCCCGCTCCTGACAGTCACTGACCTGCAGTGACCGCAAGCACAAAAACAAAAGGACTAGAGAGGTGTCCCTATGGGCCCTCTCTGTGCACTGTCCAGCAAAGTAGTGCAGGTACACATGGCCTCCTCTTTAAAAGTGACCACTGATTTGGGGTCCCTGAATTGCTGGGTCCCCAAGTGGAGACACTGCTGGTCTGATTTTTCAGAGGTTTCAGCATGAAGATAAGGCACCTGGTGTCTCGTGCCAAGATTCAGGTACCCAGAGTCAGTGAGCATTCTTCAGAATGTTGGCCACGAGCTGATTATGTTTAGAAGTGTCCCTAAGACCATGTGGGTTTCTGGGGGTCTCTCACAAGAACAGTGAGCATTATGTGCTCGTTAAAGCTTAGGCACCAGACAAGTCACTTCAGCCAGACTGTAACTAGGAAGGGGAAGAGAATTACTTAGCCAGTAGGGAAAAGGACAATGATAAAGGGCTGAGAAGAGGGCGGAGCTAGATATGCAAGTTAACAAGGATGGGGCCACGTTAGCTTTTTGGAGCCAGAGGTTTGGTTTAACCCATTCTGAAGATGGAGACCACACGCAAGCCAGTCCAACTTCAGATTGCAAACGCCCGCAAGGTATGGGGGAGTTCAGAGCCAGGGCTTGTCATCTGGGTTCATTAGCATGAACATTTTATTACTATGCAAATCATTACGCAGCACATTACTATGCAAGTCAGTATGCAAATTTTCATTACTACGGAAATTGTGTGGCAAATTTTATTACGGTGAAAATTAACATGCACATTTTTATTAGTATGCAAATTGGAATATGAAAGGATAAAACAAGGCCAAATCTTTTGGTCCTCCAATAGTTTTAGTCGGTCCTTACTTCTCTGAACGCTTCTTTTGAGGAAACCCCGAGTCAGAGCCAGACTTGGCCAATTTTTTACTAGGAAGCTTTTGAAAGATGCAAATAACTGTTGAAGTGTAAATTGTTACTCACCTGAGGAAATGTACCTCGCACTGCCTCCTTCCCCCGAGACCTGGCAAGTCCAGGCACATGGCTCTTCACCTTGTTCTATCAGCCAGATAAGGGCAGGTATGGCAGCTGCAGGACCTGGCACTGGAGAAGAATGAACATCAGAAAAAACTCATTTCAAATATAAAGAATTTAGTATTTTGTAGGGGACTAAATAAATAAACAAACTTTTCCCCTGAACCCTTCTTGGGTTTTTGACTAAACACTTTTTTGTGGTGAGAAGTGTCTGCTTTCTGCACAAACTGTTGTTTAGGTGAAAAACTGAATGTCCAAAACCAAATATTTCTATTCTGAAGTGCTGCCGCAGTACCCATGCTCCCATCCTTCTCCATGGGCTGGGCTACCTACCCGGACTTTTGTCTCCCACTACACAGCACGGCAATGTGACCACCCTGGTGCACCACCGCCCCTCAACAAGACAGGAGACCACTGTTCATCATGGGAAATGTAGTCCAATCAGGGACCCCAGCCTATAGAATAAAATGGAGCATGAGGCACTTGAATTACAACTCTCAAGGCACTGCAGCATCATTTTCTGAATAGAAATATTTTGGGGGGTTGATTTTCTGTGGGGAAAACCCTGTGGAATATTTTGACAAAAACTATTCTTCATTTTCATCTAAATGTTCTGCAGGAAAAAAAGACCAGAACACTTTCCAGCCAGCTAACTTGGACATTTTAAGGGAATGTGCTGGCAGCAGAAATTATTTTTGTAACCATGAGACTGATGCCCTCAGATTGCTCCCAAAGTGGATAGCTTATAGGCAGGACGTGCTTTCCCGCTCTCTGTCCTGGAGGAAGAGCAGTTTGGTTTTCCTACCAGTTTAGTCCTTGAACTTTCTGATGGGGCTATGTACAACTTGCGGAATTAAGCCCTGGTCCAGTAAAACTCTCCAAGATCATGTTTAATTGTAAGCACGAGTGGTACCACTGAAGTCAGTGGGATTAGTCCTATTATATCCTTACAGCACTTTGCTGGATCAGGGCCTAACTGCCTGCTGTGACGGAGTTTGTGATCTAGACCCAAAGCCACTGGGAACAGGACTAGGGCATGCTAATAATTCGTTTCACACCAAATGGTAACTGACGTGAAACCAACACCATTTCTTCACCGAAGATGACATGGGTAGCTGATCAATACTGAATGCTAATGAGGACCCCAACAGAGAGGAGACAAACAGAGTACAGTGTGTACATAGGGGCTGGAATTATGGGTGCCGGGGGTGCTCCTGCGCCCCTTGGTGTGCAGGGGTGGCTCTAGGGATTTTGCCGCCCCAAGCACAGCAAGCAGGTTGCCTTCAGCAGCTTGCCTGTGGAGGGTCCACTGGTCCCATGGCTTCGGGAGGTCCATGCCTGCGGGAGGTCCACCAAAGCCGCAGGATCAGCGGACCCTGCGCAGGCAAGCCGCCGAAGGCAACCTGCCTGCCGCCCTCCCTGTTTCCCGTGGGACAGAAATTCCAGTCATTCACCTGGTGCTAGTCATCATTCAGAGATGGTTTGTTGAGCAAGAGTCTAAGAATTACTGCTTCAAAAGGAAGCTACCTGTTTTTTGAGCTGACGGGTCTCACTTTCCTAAAGCTTGACGGATGGATCTCTCTTATCTATTAGAAAGTGTATTTTAGCAGCAACCTGGTCTCAGTGTTTAAGACTTTAATCAATCAACGCATAATAACAAGGCTTATAAATGCAAGAACAAGCAAGGGGCAGTGAATGAGGGTTAATCTTGGGCTGGTATATAATATTTTGCTTCTCCTGGTTACCTGTGTGAGATTTTAAATATTCCTGAATTATAAAACATGTGCAATTAGTTGCCCTTACCAATGGCACTAGTACTCTCTCAAAGTATTACTCCACGTTATCCCCTGTAATGAAGCAGATTTTAAGTCAATATTTAGTGTATAAATTAGCTTTTCTTATATGCTTAGTTAAATGTGAAGAAATACCTAATAGTTATTTGCAACTGGAGGATGCTGTCAATAGAGATATTGCAACTATTGCTATATTTTGGGAGCACGTGAGGCATCTGTGGACTTGTCTACACACAGTTTTTGTACTGGTTTGAAACTGGTTTAGTTACAGTGGTGCAACCCTCCACTGTGGACCACCACAAATCAATGGAATGTGGAAATAACCATGAACTGAATCTGAGTGAGAGCTGGCAAAGAAAAATTATCCTTACCCAGGGAGATCAAAGTCTCATAGTTGTCCCGCATCACGTCTCTGTACAGCTCCTTCTGCCATTCCACTAGCTCCTCCCACTCCTCCTTGCAGAAATAGATGGCAACATCGTCAAACGTGACCAGGGCCTGAAACGACAAATAAACCGTGATCAGCAAGGTTTGCTTCAGTCACGGCCTGACAGCGGCAGCCCTGGGTCCCGGCAGGGCAGGGAAACCTTTTCCTGTGTGTAACTCACACTGATAACACACACTCCAGCTGGTGCATCCCAGGGGAATCCCACACTTGCAGCTCTCCCTTGTCCCCACAGGGCTCTGACGGAAGGAAATCAGTCTCCAAAGGGATGCTGGGAGGGTGAGTAGCAGCTTTGCCATTCTCACAGTGGAGACTCCCCAGTGAGGTAGCACTAGCTGCCACCACCCCTCTCGAAATGAGGGACACGTGCTCGTCAGGTTGAGGGACAACGAGGGACCAGCCTAGGCTACGGGGGAAGAGCTGAAAGCAGGGGGGAGACTGGGGCGGGGCATGGGGGGGGGTCACACCCGGCTGTTTGGGGAGGCTCAGCCTCCCCTAGTCTGTGATACTCATCACCTGTGAAAGAGAAGAGCCCTGGCCAATCAGAGCAATTAGATTGTTTTAGAGCTAGAGCAGAAGGGTAGCCTCATGGTCAAGGACTCAAGAGACTGTTCCACTGCCTGTCTGCTACAGACTGTGTGACACTGGGCAAGTCGCGTAAGGCTGGTCCACACTGAAAACCTGTATCTGCCTAGCTATGGGGCTCAGGGGTGTGAAAAATCTATAACGCTTCAGTGTAGACACTCCTTACTTTGACAGGAGGGTGTCACGGAGTCCCCGGGCGATGCTCTGGAACTGCTCCCCACTAAGCCAGTCAGGACTTTGGGGAGCCTCCTCTCCCTTGGAGCAGACTTGTTCAGGGCAAGAAGCTCACACGTCTTCACCTCCTGGGTCTCTCCTTGGAGCATTCAGCATCCTCTGCCCCTCCGTGGGCTTCCCACAGCGAGCCCACCCAGGCGGGGTCCTGGGGAAGCCACAGGGTTCTGCACCCCCACTTTGCAGTCAGACGTGACTCTTAGCCAGCAAAACAGAGGTTTATTCGATGACAGGAACAGGGTCTAAAACAGAGCTTGTAGATACAGCGAACCAGACCCCTCGGCCGGGTCCATTCTGGGGGGCAGTGAGCCAGACCCCTAGGTCTGCACTTCACTCCTCGTCCCCAGGCAGCTCCAGACTAACCACCCCCTCCAGCCCCTCCTCTCTGCTCAGCTCCTTTCCCGGGCCAGGAGGTCACCTGATCCCTTTGTCTCCAACACTTTCAGTTGGCACCTTTGCAGAGGAGGGGCCCAGGCCATCAGTTGCTAGGATACAGAGTGCCAGGCATTAGGTGCACTGGCCCTTTGCTCTGCCAGATACTTAAGAACTGCCTAGGGGACACTGAGGCACCAACACAGTATTCAGAGCAAACATTAGGAACAGTCCCAGTTCGTCACATCTCTCCCCCCTTCGAGACCGAACTGAGCCAGGTCACTCCAGCCAGTGACCTGGGGAAGTTCGAACCCACCAACGTTCCCATGGATGCCCCAGCATCTCTCCAATTCCTTGGTGTGAGTTACACCAGGCCCTCCCAGTTTTGTGCCCTCTCTTTGCTTGAGTGTGCTTGATGGCACTTGCAGGCCGCATGTGGGAAGGTTTATGCGGCCTGTACCCTTTTGCCACCCCAATACTCCTGGGGTTTAAACTGGGACAGGGTCTTCTCCCAGCACTCTGGGCTGCGATTCGGGCTCTCTTGGTTAAGAGCCCCCATCTTGGCCTTGGCCAGCTCTGGGCTTGGGCAGCCGCTCCCCACCTTGTGGCCCAGACACAACACCTCTGCCATCCCCATCTTATACTTTCCAGCTTTTACCATCAGTCCCAACTTCTTAAGGCAGCCCAGCCCCCTCTTCACCTGGGACACCTGTTCCTCCCAGGTCTGGCTAAAGATGCACATGTTATCAGTGTCTGCCAGGGCCAAGGTCTCCATCCCCCTCTGTTTGTCTAGAATCTCCCCAGGCCTAGGCATGGGGTTGGCATCGGACACTGTGATGGCTTTAAGCTTCTGATAGCCCCCATAAAACCAGACCATCCTGTCTCCCTTGGGGATCAGCCCCACGGATGAGGCCCATGGGCTGTAAAACGGCTGGATCCCATCTAAAGCCAGCATGTCCTTGACCTCTCTCTCCAGGATCTGGGTTGCTTTCCCAGTGACTCTGAATGGGGAACACCTGATGGGGAGATTGGCTCCCACCTCAGGGAAGAGATCCACCAGGGGGTCTTTTCCCTTCTCCTCCCAATCCTCCCCTTTCCGGTCCAGGGGTCCCCTCACTCTCCTCCCATCCAGCAGCTTGAGAGGGAAGAACCCTGTGGATTCCTGGGGCACCACCAGCTGCCTCCCGATTCCCCCCAGTTCTACTTCCCCTTGGGGAGCCCATTCCAGGGACAGGAATCCCTTCTCCCGCAGGACTCTGTCCCTGCAGCCTTCCCCAAGGGGGTTTGCAGCGCTGTGGCCAGCAAGTTCCCTCAGCTTCTCCAAGGAGGGATCTCTCTGCAGCTCGGTCTGGGATTCAGCTGCTGGGGCAGGGAGTGGGACCTGCTCCCTCTCACTGGCTGGGCCTGGGGTCACAGCCTCCCTGAGCCTTGTCCCTGGTAGCTCCCTCCCTGCTGTATAATCATTTCCCAGCAGCACGTCTGGACCAGGCAAACCTGGTTGGCAGCTGACCTGCCTTGCCTGGGTGTCCCCCCACTCAGCTGGGGTCTCAGCTCCCCCCGTGCTCAGCGCTGCCCTTGCTGTCCCAGTGGGGGCAGGCAGCGAGCTCTCTGCTCTGGTCTCAGCATCAGAGCCAGCGTGAGCCCCCTCTCCGGTGTGCAGGGGGGCGGGGAGCATCTCTCCCTCCCCCTCAGTCCCAGGGGGCTGGTTACAGGTAGGCAGGTATCCTGAGCCCAGCAGCCCCTCCCCACTGCCAGCAAGGTCATTTGCATTTTCACTGACCATTTCCATCCCAGCCAATTGGTTCCCTGGATTTAAATTCAAACCCTCGGCAGTTACAGGAGCAGGGTCGGGATCCTGTCCCAAGGGGAGACAGTCACCCCCCAACAGGGCCTCCCAGCCGATATCCTGGAGAACCCCAATGACCAGCCAGTCCGACCCCTCCTGCGTCTGCACAGGGATCCGGGCCATAGGCAGGGCGAGGGGCTTCACCCCAGGGACCTTCACCCAGGTCCCACAGTCCCTCAGCATCTGCGGCTGCACCACCACAGTTCCCTCTGTCCCAGGGCCTCGCCCCTGCAGGCGTGTTTCCCCACTGACCCCTGGGCAGCCCCCTATGTCTCTCCACTCCACTATCACCAGTCCGTGCTGCTGCTGCTTCTCCTGCAGCTTTTCCACAGCCTCTTGCTCTCTCTCATGGTCCTCTCGCTCTCTCAGGCTCTGCTCCAATCCCATCCGTCTCCGATCCCCTGATGGGGAACCCAATCGTGAAGATCCTTGTCTGGTTGGGGACCAGACTCTCAGGAGTGCCTGGCTGCTGCTCCAGCTGCTCCCAGATCCTCTTGTAGCCCCATCTGGGTCAGGAATCTGCTCCTCAGAGCGGTCCTCCTCCTCCAACTGCACGATTAACTGTGCCTTGGTGAACTTCCCCATGCGTAACTCTCTCTTTGTGCACAGGATCACAATGTCCTTCTTAAGGAGCTGGTGATAGGCCATCACTTCACCGTTCCCAAGTGGCTCTGGACTCACAGGCCTGTGTGCTCTTGGCTCCCCCATGGTTTCCAGGAAGAACCCCTGGTGTGCCAGCCCTTCTCGTGATCACCACCTCTTTGCCAGGGTCGAGCTGCAGACTCCTCTGCCCCTGGGACTGCTCCTGCAATCCCCAGGGGAACCCTGCTACTGCAAAATCCTTCTCTCTCCCAGGGTCGAGCGGCAAGCTCCTCCGCCCCTGAGACTGCTCACTGCAGTCCTCAGGGGGACCCTGTTACTCCAACAGTCCTTCTCGCTGGTCACACACTTCCAGAGGTTAACTGCCCCCTGAAACCGTTCCTCTCTTAGCCTTCAGCACGCGTGGTCCTCATTATCCCTCCTTTGTTTTACTGCTCCCCAGTCACTTACTGCAGGAAGCGCCATCCACGGGGTGCAGTATCTCCCTCCGCTGCCACCAGTTGTCACGGAGTCCCCGGGCGATGCTCTGGAACTGCTCCCCACTAAGCCAGTCAGGACTTTGGGGAGCCTCCTCTCCCTTGGAGCAGACTTGTTCAGGGCAAGAAGCTCACACGTCTTCACCTCCTGGGTCTCTCCTTGGAGCATTCAGCATCCTCTGCCCCTCCGTGGGCTTCCCACAGCGAGCCCACCCAGGCGGGGTCCTGGGGAAGCCACAGGGTTCTGCACCCCCACTTTGCAGTCAGACGTGACTCTTAGCCAGCAAAACAGAGGTTTATTCGATGACAGGAACAGGGTCTAAAACAGAGCTTGTAGATACAGCGAACCAGACCCCTCGGCCGGGTCCATTCTGGGGGGCAGTGAGCCAGACCCCTAGGTCTGCCCTTCACTCCTCGTCCCCAGCCAGCTCCAGACTAACCACCCCCTCCAGCCCCTCCTCTCTGCTCAGCCCTTTCCTGGGCCAGGAGATCACCTGATCCCTTTGTCTCCAACACCTTCAGTTGGCACCTTTGCAGAGGAGGGGCCCAGGCCATCAGTTGCTAGGAGACAGAGTGCCAGGCATTTAGGTGCACTGGCCCTTTGCTCTGCAGCAATCACACACCCTTATCCCACCACCTAGATACTTAAGAACTGCCTAGGGGACACTGAGGCACCAACACAGTATTCAGAGCAAACATTATGAACAGTCCCAGTTCGTCACAGAGGGTTTCTCCCTTTGGCGTAGGTCATTCACCTTCCCGAGAGGCGACAGCTAGGTGGATGGATGAATTCTTCCATCAGCCTAGTGCTGTCTACACTGGGGGTTAGCTGGCTGAACTATGTGGCTCAAGAGGTGGCTTTTTCACACCCCTGAGCGATGTAGCTGGGTCAGCCTAATTTTTTAGTGTACATCAGGCCAAACTCCAGGTGTGCACAGTGCTAGGTCGACAGAGGAATTATTCCATCAACCTAGCTACCGCCTCTCGGGGATGGATCAACCCCCACAACAGGAGAACCCTCCCATTGCTACAGTGAGTGTCTACACTTTAGCTGTACAGCGGTGCAGCTGCAGCTGTGCCACTGGAGCGTTTTATGTGTAGACATAGTCTTAGGCTGTGTCTAAACTTAGAGTTTTTGCACTGCAGGTTTCACTGGTGATAGGGACCTGGTGAAAGTAAGGGGCTGGTTTGTGTACTCATTCAATTCCTCAGCCGTCAGAGTGTTTACACTATCAGCACTTCCATTGCAGATGAGAGCAACGCTGTAGGGCAGCTATCCCACAGTGCAGCTGTGGGAAGGCGGGTGGCGGGTGAGCGGAAGGCATTTTGGGTCACTGCTCAGTTCCCCATGCTGCCTTGCTTCATGTCTCAGGAGCCCCATTACTTCCTTGTTTCTTCTGTGGCATTTTTTAAAAAACCTCCTGCTGTCTGGCTGCTTTCCCAGCCACATCTACAAACAAAGGGAAAGAGACCTTCAAACTTCCCGGGGCTTACAGGGGGCAGGCGGACCTTCATGCATCAGAGCAGTGGAGATGCTGACCAGAGTGGTCGCTTTTGGAACCGTGGGACATCCTCCGGAGACCAAAAGGTGTTTACACTGCTAGAACATGTCTTCACTTTCACAGCAGCGCAAAAAGAACAGCGGTAAGAGCTGTACGCCTCCCGTGAAGGTGGTTTTCTTTTTGCGGTGAAACTTCTGAGTTTCACCACAAAAAGTCATTAGCAAATGTAGACGCGCCAGTGATTTTAGTGGGGGGAAAAAAAGGGACTTTTTCCATTTTAAAGTGTAGACATAGCCTCAGTCTTTCTCTGCCTTTGTTCCCGTGCCCCCTTCAAATAATAGCACTTCCCTTACAACACCTCTATGTGATAGGATGAATTTATTAAAGATTCTGAGGTGCTCAGATACCATGATAATGGCAGCCATGTAAGATAAGATAGACTCCATTAGTGATGAACCTTCCATTTTGAAAGTTTTGGGATATTCTGCATGTCTTTGTCTTTCTGCATTTCTGGGATACTAGAGATTCATTTCTCCCCCTCAACCTGGAAATAGTAAAGTAAATTATTCTTTTCATCGTTTCCAGTGTCGACTACTTGCCTCGTATTATTTTTACCTAGAGAAGGTCTGCTCCTTTGAATACCACTGCTGGTTCCAGGCCTTTGTTTCCAATTATTTCTATATAGTACAAACCAGTGTTTTTAATCTGACTCTGATCAGACACAGTACAAAGTGTCTAGACTTTGGCACGAAAAGTGTTTCATTAAATATGTTGATTGAAGTCAAAATTCATCAAGCCCTCACTGAGGCTCCTCTATGTCCCTCCTTAAAGCCTAATTTTGTCATGATGCCAACAGATCACTATAGTCTGGCTGTGGACAGGCACGTGGCAGGCTGTGAGGTCTGCATTTCTGCTAAATTCTGTTAGCCTTAGTTTTCTCTCATCCTCCCAGTTTGTCTGTCTGTTTTGTCTACCTGTTGTGGCCTATCTGACAATCAAATTGTGAGCTGTCCGTGGAACGTTCTCTGTCTGTACAACACCCAGCACAACAGGTCTGAGATCCATGACTGGGTTCCGAGGCGCTCCTGTGCTACAGTTGATAATCGTTACCATTATCACTGGTTTTGATCACGTTACAGCATTTGAGAACCACGAGCTACGCTAGAATTTTCACTGTATCTTCTACTCACAGGCATAGAGCCCATGAGATGCAGTGATGGAGTCCTACCTGAACAGAGCCATCTGCAGCCACTTCCCTTCCTGATTCTCCTCTGCCAAAGGGCTCATTTCTCAACTGTAGCTTGCCAGCCGGTGCGGAATCCAGGTCTCTTCCTGCCTGTGACAAGTGCCCCCCACCTGTTGAGCTGGGACTGCCTGCCCCTCCCTCACCTTGCAGGAAAACACAAACAGAAGTTAAGTGACTAGATGAGAAGCATTTCTGTGCAGCACTGAAACAAACCATCAAACTCTGTTTGCCTACGTCCATTTCTTGACTGTAAATATCTTAATTTACAGAAAAGGAACAGGAATTTCACAGGCACAAAATGTAAGAGAATAAGATGAGCTGCTCAAAGACCCTGTGCTAGTGGATATGGCAGCAGCTTTAACCAATATAAAGAGCAAACAGCCCAGTGCCATGTGCAGCAATGGGAGATCCTGAAGGGAACTGTGGAGGGAGGCCTGAGGGAACAGGAGAATCCTGAGTGGGTCGGGGAGAGGGCAGCTGGGGACTCTGAACGGATGGGAAGCAATGGGAGAAGTCTTGGAGGAGGGGAGACATGCTGTGGCCCTGCATCCAGCAGTGCCAAGCCACAAAGGGGAATCGCAGGGGGTAGCTTCACCTGTGCACAGACACACCCCTCAAGTGACATGTGGTGGGCTCCTCCGAATCTGCAAGCAGCAAGAGCCAACAGGCGGGAGTAGGGCCCAGCCCCGTGGGATCGGAGCCACAGCTACGCGGTGAATGCAGGTGGGCTGGGTCCCCCCCAAAATGCTTTCACCAGCTGCTTATGCCCCTAACTAATCAGCTACATATGGTCAAAGTATGATGCAAACATTAACCGACTTATCGCTGCAAGACAATTATCCATCAGTATTATTATCCCCATTGGGGACAGCTAGGGAAACTGAGGCAGACAAAGACTGGCTTGTCCAGGCCACATGGGGAGCTGGGATAGTATTGGATCTCCAGGCTCCCTGGGCCCATCCCTCCCTGCTGTCTCAACAGGGACCTGTTCACCAACGTTGGGGCAAGTACATCCCCTCCTGCAGGGGATCTGGGCTAGCCTCGCACACCTGCATTTTCACCAACAGAGCTGCTATTAGGGCCCAATGAGCACCTGGACTGCCCGGCTCCAGTCCAGGGGACTTCGCATCCCATTCCCTGACCTCCTGGCTCCAGGGGACTTCCCTCTCATCCCATCCTCCGACCGATTTCCTTCCCTCCCAGGGGCCAGGAGGGGCACCCCCGCCCCTCAGCCAACCAACCCTAATCAAACGTCGTACACAAATCCCCCAGGCAGGTATCGAACCTGCCGCACGGGCGAGTCGCGTTGGCGCAGAGGCTGCGGGAGCTCGGGGCGGGGCGCGGGGCTGGCCGGCTCGCTGCCTGGCCATCGTGCACAGGGCGCAGCCCGCGGGGAAGGTGGTAGTCAGCCTGGCTGCAGCAGGCTCTGGGCAGCGGAGCAGAGCCACAGCCTGCAAACAGGAGACCCCCCTGCAGGCCCGGGCTTACCTCCCGCTGCCTCCATCCCCCCAGGGCAGCTCGGAGACCCGGTGGACGGAGCACAATTTTGCAAAGCTCAACAAAATGTCTGCTGGATGAGGCGGCGGTAACCCTTTGGCTGCCAGCACGGGCTGCAGCGAGCAGACACAGCTGCAGAGACCTATCGGCACCTTGTGGCGCTTCGGAAAAGTGTTGGGAGCTATTCAGCCAAGCCACAGCTCTGGCCCTTGGCGTTGTCTTTTCATGTACCTGGGACATTGGCCAACAGCACCTGGGATGCTGACCCATGTGCTTAACTTGACACGGGTGAGTGGGCCCCCCCGTTTCAAATTGAGCGGCTGTGCCGGAGTTTGCAGCAGGAGGGTTTAAAGCGAGAGGTGATCCTGAGGGTTTTATAAGCAAACACCATTTGTAGTTTCCTTTTTACAGCCCAGAGGGATGTTCAGTTCTTATGCATGCACTAAAATGACTAATGGAGCTTGTATTTGTTCAGTTGGATTCAGTCATATAAAAGAGGGCTAGAAACCAGGCCTGGGCCCCCTGACAACAATTAAATACACATCCCTATCAGACAGCACCCTGTCCCACCAACCACAGCATGAGGAATCATCCCCGCCAATCAGTGTAGCAGCAAAATCATCCCTCATTTCAATGTGCCCTGACCTCACTCCTTCAGCTCCCCTCAGACATTACATCCCACGCGGAGGAGAAAGGAGGGTGTGTAAACTATGGTCGTGACTTTTGCACCAGGTTGGTCGTGGTTTAGGGCTGGCCAGACTGATCAAGCAATGGGGAAAGGGCAGGACTATCAAAATGTTATAGTTTGTTTTTAAGGTGACGGGACCATCATGATCACCTAATCTGACCTTCTATATAACAAAGGCCAGAGAATTTAACTCTGGGATTTCTGCATCGAAAGGCCATAATGTCTGGTTGAGATTGACTATCTTTCTCAGAATATATGGTCTATCTCTAAATAAAGACTTGGTGTGATGAGAGCCCACATGTCCCTAGATAAATTGTTCCAATGGTGAATTACCTTCCTTGTTAAAAATGTGCAATTTGAACTTGCTTAGGTTCAGCTTCTAGCTATTGGACCCTATTATGGATTTGTCTGCTAAATTAGAGAACCTTCTGACAGAAATCTTCTCCTTATGTACTGCAAGCATTGCACTACGATGCCATGTTCAGTTGGTTTCCACCAAATACTTTTCCAAGTCACTGATTTCTAAGATACCGTTTCTCATCCTGTAAATATGACCTACGTTCTTTGTCTTTAGATGTATGACTTTCCATTTGTGTGTGTTAACTTGCATGTGGTTTGACTGAACCCTGTTGAATCAGTGCGCAGTGAATGCACAGCTTGTTGTTCTGAGTGAGATTTGCACTTTCTGCACTGGTGTAGAGACTTTACGTGAAGCTTTAAGTGTGATAGCTGAGAACAGTCAAAGAGAAAGTTACAAGTTTGTTATTTTCTGTTTGCTTATTTTGGGAAAGGGAAGCAGGAAGAGAAAAAGCAGAAAGATGAGCGAGAGTGACACAGATGCCAAGCTAGCACTGTACAGATGACAGCGGCAGAAAAGACAGACTATGAACATCTGTTGAGAATGAAAGAACTGGAAATCATAGAATCATAGAATATCAGGGTTGGAAGGGACCTCAGGAGGTATCTAGTCCAACCCCCTGCTCAAAGTAGGACCAATTCCCAACTAAATCATCCCAGCCAGGGCTTTGTCAAGCCTGACCTTAAAAACCTCTAAGGAAGGAGATTCCACCACCTCCCTTAGTAACCCATTCCAGTTGCTTCACCACTTCTGAGGTGAAAAATAGTGTTTCACTAATATCCAACCTAACACCTCCCCCATGCAATACTTGAGACCATTACTCCTATGTTATGTCATTGTGTACCACTTGAGACAGTCTAGATCCATCCTCTGGAACCCCCTTTTCAGGTAGTTGAAAGGCAGGCTATCAATTCCCCCCTCCATTTTTCTTCTCTTCTGCCAGATAAACAACCCAGTTCCTCAGCCCCTCTCCTCATTTAAATCATTTGCTCCAGCCCACTAATCATTTTTTCATTGCCCTCCGCTGGACTCTTTCCATTTTCCACTTCCTCTTGTGTGTGGGGCTCAAAACTGACCACAGTACTCCAGATGAGGCTCAAATATGGTCAATAGAGCGAGGGAATGATCACATCCTCCGATCTGCTGGCAATGCCCCTACTTATACAGCCCAAAATGTCGTTAGCCTTCTTGGCAACAAGGGCACGCTGCTGACTCATATCCAGGTTCTCGTCCACTGTAGCCCCTAGGTCCTTTTCTGCAGAACTGCTTCCTAGCCATTCAGTCCCTAGTCTGTAGCAGTGCATGGAATTCTTCCATCCTAAGTGCAGGACTCCGCACTTGTCCTTGTTGAACCTCATCAGCTTTCTTTGGGCCCAACCCTCTAATTTGTCTAGGTCCCTCTGTATCCTATCCCTACCCCCCAGCGTATCTACCACTCCTCCAAGTTTAGTATCAGAGGCCCAGAAGCAAGCTGAGGAGTTAGCACAGCAGCAGGTCCTAGAGCTGCATGTCACAGAAGCTGAGGAAAAGCAAAAAGAGCAGAGACACCAATTGGACTTGCTAGAAAAGCAGAACCAGAACCCTCCCACCCTACTGATTCCCACCTCTCCAAAAACCCACAGATGGGGACAACTGTGTCCTGCATAGAAAGAGACAGACGAAATCACAGAATATAGAATAGAGTCCCCACCCTGATTGCAAAGTTAACTGTAAAGCTCTGAATATAGTCAAAGAAATGCTAATTCAGGATGCTTTAGATTACTGTACATTTAAAAAACCCAACATTTTGAAACAATTTCAGATTACCCCTGAAACACAGAGGATGAAATGTAGAAATCTTTAAAGGGATGCTGGGATGAGTAATGGGGAATATGTAAACAGGATGAAAGATCTAATGGGAAAATGGGTGAGCAGAAAAGGTGTTTACAGTTTTGACCAAATGTTTGACCTTGTTGCTCAGGAGCATTTTCTAAGCATATGTAAAGATGATATGAAATCGTGACTATGGGATAAAATGTGAGAACTATGGATGAGATGGCATCTCTAGCTGATGCCTTTGAGCACACTCAGGCATCTATTGAGTGTAAACCACAGAAAGAGGGGTTTAATCCTGGTGGGAAGCAGGGTTCCCATTTTACCCTTGGGGAAAAATGAGAGTGGCTGGGAGTCTGGGCACTCACCTCCCCAAAACCATTCCTCTAATCTCCATTCCAAACCTTCTTTAAAAACAGAAGAGCTAAAAAGGTGCTATCACTGTAATTTCACTGATCACCTGAGGAATAAATGCCCTGTGCTGGGAGGAAGCAAATAGCCCATGTTAATACTGCTGTTCTCGGCACAGAAGCCTCTCAGGTGCCTGACGCTTATACTGGTTTTATGGGATTAGCATCTGCAGAACCAGACACGGAACACATAAAGTTTAAGATGAATGGCAGGGAATACTTAGGATGGGGAGACAGAGGTGCAGAGTGTAATTCAAGAAGGTGACATACCACCAGGACAAAGGGCAGAGCTTTTATTAGTAGGAAATTTCAGGATTTTTGTGCCTTTGGACAAAATGCACATAAAAACTGATGATTTAGAAAGTGAATTAAAGGTGGGAGTGATGGACAACTCCCCATTAACGTGCTTATTGGAAATGATTTTTTCTGTGTAGCTCAGGCTATTAAAGTATTTGTCTGCAGCAAGAAGGAGTATTGTGCTGGGATCCCAGAGGTGCTGACAGGAGCAAGAAGGGGTAAAATGGTGGTGGACTCACAGAGGGGTTGGCATGATGTGTAAGGAAGGTGGGTACTGCCTCACTCCACTCACTGGTCACAGTGTTGAAGGATGAGGAGAGGCATGTCTCATTGCCCATGCAGCTTGCTTTGTAAAATGTTAATAATGCAATATATTAAACTTTGAGCATGGGCCAGATGTGCCACTTCAGCTGAGCTCTATTCAGCACTAGACCAAGAATGGGCATGCAGCAAAACTGGCTTCAAACTCCTGCAGAGTGAATGAAAGAAGCAAGCAGAGCTGGTCTGAAGCAAGCAGACCAGCTCTGTGACCAGCTGGGAAACTAGTCAGCTGTGACCTCTTTAAGGCATATGGCTTAAGAGGAACTGCCCAGAGATCAAACCGCTTAGAAGGGGGTTGTTTATCCAGGCAGCCTCCCTGTCTCATCTCCCTCTTTAGCTGCTAGTAATTTCCTAACAAAGAGCCTTTATACTGTGTCTAGGTGCATCTCTCTGTACTAGAGACGGGAAAGTAGATTTTTGGAGAGAGAGGAAATGTCCCCACCAGCTGTTGAACTCAGGAACAAACATCCGCCTTGTTCAGAGAAGCACTCTAGAGGTGATCCCAGCAATTACATACCAGTAAGTTTAACGTCAGTACCAGGCAAATTGGTTGAAACAATAGTTAAGAATAAAATTGTCAGACACATAGAAGAACATAAATTATAGGGCAAAATCAACATGGTTTCTGTAAAGGGAAATCATGTCTCACTAATCTATTAGAGTTCTTTGAAGGGGTCAACAAACATGTGGACAAGGGGGATGTAGTGGACTTAGATTTCCAGAAAGCCTTTGACAAGGTCCCTCACCAAAGGCTCTTATGTAAATTAAGCTGTCGTGAGATAAAAGGGAAGATCCCTTCATGGATTCGAACTGGTTAAAAGACAGGGAACAAAGGGTAGGAATTAATGGTAAATTCTCAGAATGGAGAGGGGTAACTAGTGGTGTTCCCCAAGGGTCA
>NC_133790.1:30094771-30110537 GCF_003597395.2 Chelonoidis abingdonii | reverse complement strand
GGACATGATAGCAGTTTTCAGGTATCTAAAAGGGTGTCATCAGGAGGAGGGAGAAAACTTGTTCACCTTAGCCTCTAATGATAGAACAAGAAGCAATGGGCTTAAACTGCAGCAAGAGAGATTTAGGTTGGATATTAGTAAAAAGTTCCTAACTGTCAGGGTAGTTAAACACTGGAATAAATTGCCTAGGGAGGTTGTGGAATCTCCATTTCTAGAAATATTTAAGAGTAGGTTAGATAAATGTCTATCAGGGATGGTCTAGACAGTATTTGGTCCTGCCATGAGGGCAGGGGGCTGGATTCGATGACCTCTCGAGGTCCCTTCCAGTCCTAGAGTCTATGAATCTATAAGAACTAGGCACCACCACATGAAATTAATGGGCAGCAGGTTTAAAACAAATAAAAGGAAGTTCGTCTTCACACAGCGCACAGTCAACTTGTGGAACTCCTTGCCTGAGGAGGTTGTGAAGGCTAGGACTATAACAGGATTTGAGAGAGAACTGGATAAATTCATGGAGGTTAAGTCCATTAATGGCTATTAGCCAGGATGGATAAGGAATGGTGTCCCTAGCCTGTGTTTGTCAGAGGGTGGAGATGGATGGCAGGAGAGAGATCACTTGATCATTACCTGTTAGGTTTACTTCCTCTGGGGCACCTGCATTGGCCACTGTCGGCAGACAGGATACAGGGCTAGATGGACCTTTGGTCTGACCCAGTCTGGCCATGCTCGTGTTCTTATGAGAGGAAAAGCTGGTACGGGCTCTGCTCAGGTAGGACTTTGTCACAGAATTTGGCTTTTTCCTTTGAACTATTAGGACTGTAGGAGGTTCAAGACGTGGTTTTGTGGCTCTTGCCCCAGAGTTTCACCTGGCATTGCAGGCTCAGAGAAAGCCCCACACTTCCCAGCACACTGTTAGCGGCACCTCTGGACCTGGAGCCACTACTAGGTGCTGCAATGGAGGAGCTAGAGTCTTTTCTCCCCCATCAGCAGGAGTGGGGAGGAGGAGGTGTAAGGTAGACGAGGCCCTGGTGCTTGCTTGCCATAGCTTAAGAGCACCGGCCAGTGGGAGTAGTAGAATCCACCCAAGAAGAGAAGCCGCCGAGGAATTCACCAGCCCACCCTAGCGAGGGACCTGAGATCCCAACCCCTACTACCCTGCGTCCCAAAGCTCTGCCAGTGCACCCCAACCACCCTGTCTTCCCAGCCCTGCCTGTGGTCCCCTGCACCCACAGCTCAGACAATGCAGCCCAGCCCAGTCCAGACACAAAGCCTGCGCACATGAGCTCTGTTGGGCAGGGACTGTCTGCTATGCCATGCCAGCTGCAGTGAAGGTTGCATCACAACTTCTGTCTGAAGATCTACATTTTTAAGTCCTCTAAAACTGACATGCGTAGTCAAATTTCTTTGAAATTTCATGTGCTTCAGGATGGTGCAGGGTAGGGTTAATGAGCCAAATTTGAGGTCATTTGAGGTAGGGGTTGTGGAGATATAAGCTTGAAATAACTAACCATTTTTTAAAAAGTTTCCTGGCTGTGGGATCTTCTTTTTTTATTTTTGCATGGAGCTAGAGCTCCAACTACTGCTGTGATGCAGGTGAGAAAGGGTTCAATCCAAGGTAGTGCAGAGCACCCATTAAATGTTTGCAGATCCACACTGAGACTGGTATTTGAACATGTGATCACTTCTTTGTTTGCGTAGCTGTGCAGTCTGGGAGGATCACAGTACACATACGCTAATACAGGGCAAAAAACGAGGGTTTCTAGGCCAGTGGTTCTCAAATGGGGGTCCTTAGAGACTGCACAGGAGGTGTGCAAAATATTACAAGTAGAGACAACACATGGGGGGGCACCTGAGGTCATGTGGACCCCAAATTTCTGCCTTTCATTGATGGAGGAACATTCAGGGAGCAAGCAGCCACTCTCAACCCCTGGCTTCACTTCAGCGGGCCACCCAGCCTGTCTGGCTTGGGTATGCAACCAAAAATTGCAGTCACTGCAGACGAGAGCTCTCCTCTGCCATCAGAAGGGGTTGCCTGACCGCTAATGACTCCATGATCCGGCAGCAGCTAGCCAAGGAGACACACCACTGCTCTGCCTATCAGCTCTTCAGGGAGCAGAGCCACGTGGAAGGCAGAAATCTGTGGGGAGAGGCCTGTGACCCCATATATCCACCCCCCACGCATCACCTCTGGATAGACTCAGCAGTAAGAAGCAGGCACACCCATTTCACTGATATCTGCAAGTACTTTTATACCCTTTTTAATGCATTACTAACAGGATGTTTCTATGAATTACACGGACATTTTTGTCAGTCAGTTTCTTAGTTGAGGAGTCTGTGATTAACATTGTGTTTGAAAAGGAGTCTGTCAACAAAGCAGTTCGAGAACCTCTATCCTAAGTCCCCATGTGATGCTTGCCTGGGTACTCAGAGGGAATGTTCTGAGGCCAGTGCCCCTGTGAATAGCCTGCCACTGATGTTTTCTAGTCTGAACCCTTATACACTTGTGTAATAGAGATTTAATAAGTCCTGTTGCTTGCTACAAGTTTTCTGTTTGTTTTTTTATCTTATCGAAAGCTTTGCTGTGGACACAGCAGAGTAGTCGGCAGCTGATCCAACCTAAATTGTTATGTCAGGTGAGGAGAAGCTGTGGCCAGAAGACTGGGGGGACTGAGTTGGCGGGGACAGAGAGAGTATTGCACCTGCAGAGGGGCTGGGAAATGAGGATGGGTGGTAGTAAACCCTGGATTTACT
Source organism: Chelonoidis abingdonii (assembly GCF_003597395.2). Lineage (NCBI taxonomy): Eukaryota > Metazoa > Chordata > Testudines > Testudinidae > Chelonoidis > Chelonoidis abingdonii. Next base: position 30,107,786 of record NC_133790.1, on the reverse strand, counting down.
GTTTGAGAAATTCTGTATTTTACCAGCCTCTGAGGGAGAAGTGGGAGGAGGGGCTAGTTCCTCATCTTGGGGCAGATTAATGTGGTGTTTCTAAAGATTCAGTGTGAAGGCTTGGAACTGACAGCACAGGTACCTTGACATGACCACTGAGGGAAGAGAAATATGGGTACTGCCAGGGTTGCTACAACATGTGACTTCTGGGCAAATCTTGGATCTCATGGTAGCAGAAGTTTACGGGAGAGCAAGATGTTCACCATGGCATGGGGACTGCTGCCCCCAGGCTGCTTTGAGTGGTGAGAGATGATCTGCATTGGCATTGTGTCTTGCCTACCCTGCAGCATCTCACTGCTGACCTAAAAGGTTACGATCTACTGGAAACTGTGGTGAGTCACTCAGGTGGAAATAATTTGGGTGTTATTCCTGTGGTATGCCTCATACAATACAATGTGTGAGAGCAGGTTTGGTCCACCTTAGAGATGTGTGTCCAGGAGCTCTTACCAACAACAGCTCTTTTCCTGTTTAGAAAATAAAGCTAGAAAACAAAATTTCAGTGGCAAAGAACTATGTTAACATAGAATTAAGTTTGCTCGGTGGTAAGTTGTCCCCTTGCAGAATGCTGAGTTGAGCAAAACTTAGACTTCTGAGAACCAGGAAATGCACAGTTAAGGTTGCCCATGAAACCTTAACAGCAATACTCCAATACAGCCCATTAACACACACACCTTCCCTCTGCTAACCGCACAGTTGCTGAAATGTACAAGCTGTTCAGCTCCTTTTACAGCGCATTCACTCTCACCCCACAGGATTCCATCAAATGTTACTAAAGGACAAAAAGGAGAGGGGAATACATGTTGCCAATGCTATGTCTTGTTCCCCTGGAGCTTGCAGTAGCCAATGAGAATTATTTGCATGCACTCCAGGTACAGTTAGTGTGTTAGGTGGACCTATGCTAATGGTGCAGGCAGTAGTTAGGCCTGCTTGATAAAGGTGTGTTTGTAATCTGAGGACTTGTGTGGATTACTTTGTGGTGTGTGACAGAGCTGTGATTAGCAGGTGAGGGGATCTATATGTTGTACCCTCTAATGTGTCTGAGCAAAGAGAAGAGGTGTATGTGTGCCTTCAGGCTCCAATATGCATCACGTCAGTGCAGAATTTTGTGCATTATATAATATGACCAGGGCACAGGGGTTTTATTATCAAGGGTATTAGCAATGTGAACTGGATTGTCAGAGCAGTCGAATCATTTATTATCTGCCTGCAATCCAGCTAAAGTGAGGGTGGTTGGTATCAGGTGTGAGTGTACCAAATGGTGGAGGCAGTGGTTAGATCTGCTATTCCTGGGGGAATTTTGTGCCACGACAGCTGTACAGAATGCATGTCTCCTACAGATTTCTTTACTTCCCCACAGAAAAATGAGTTTCTGACAGGGAAGCTGCAAGAGCAGTCATGCACCGCTCCCTGACTATGCAGATACATCGTTTCAGGCACCCAGAGCAGCTGATGGAGAGGTAAATCACTTCAGGGCTAGGGATACTCCAGTCAGTGGTTCCTACCCTGAACCAGGATCAGCTGCTAGTCCGAGCTGGGCTGGAGGCAGGAGAGAACATGACTTCCTTTTCTCCTACAAGGAGTTGCTGGGGCTGTCAGACCCAGCCCTAGAACCCTCCCCCAGCTGTAAGAAGCTTAGCATCCTCCCCTGCTTCCTGCCCCCATTGCTCCTCAGCAAGGGGCGGGGGGAGAAGGGGAGGCTTCAGGGTGATCTCCCACCTTTGTGAAGCCAGTGGCCTCTGCTCCAGTACCAGAGGACTCAGACCCATGCCTCTGGAGGGCTGTGGCAGCCATTAGTTGTGGGCTGTCTGTAGCATCCACAGGAAGATTAAGTTTTCAGTCCATGGTCCTGGCAGTATGTCTCTCTCCTGACCCAGGTCGCTCCTTATCAGAGATTTCTGCACCAGTATTTCTCCATGCAGGAAGCTTTTTACCATTTATTCTGACAATGGTATGCTTACTGCCTGGCTGTGCCATGGCAACCTTTACAAATCCTGTATGATAGTGGCAACTTCTGAGGTGCCTCTGTGCTTGGGGTAGCAGCATTTCCATGAGTTGCCTGCTCCCACTCAGCACAGGGCATTTATTCCTCAGGTGTTCAATGGAATTACAATGATAGCACCTCCTGGCCTTTTCTGCTTTTACAGGAGATTTGGGATGAGGACTGGAGGAGTGAACTTAGGGAGGTTAAGGTCCAGCCTCCCATCCACCCTCCTCCTTCCCAGGGGAAGGAAAGGGACCTTGCTTCCCACCAAATTTTAACCCCTCTGCCTGTGATTTATTCCTGCTGGGTACTTGGGATTGCTCAAAAATTTATCTGCAAGAGTGGCAAGTTCTTAGACTGTCTACCTTTTTAAGCCCATAAACACTGTTTCACAGCGCTAGACATATTCAGGAACTGCTCCCGAGTGACCAAATCAAACATTCTTTCAAAGTTTATACTAACTTTTCCCCAACCCACTAATCCAGTAGCTCTCTCATTTGGTTCACATAAGCAACATTAAGAAGGGCTGGGTTAAGTAAAGCTTTTAAGTTTTACTCAGTAAATTTCAGGTGTAATCTGAAACTGTTTCAAAACCAAGTTCTTAAATTTACCATAATTGGAAGTATCACCAAGTAGCATCTTACTGAAGATGATGTCCAGAGCTCTCCCACTCAACTTTGCAACCAGAGTAGTCTGTCAGGAATTGCATGGAGCATACACAGTCTTTCAACAGTGATGAAATATCCAGCAATGGCCCCAGATTTGCTATATGCTGGACACAACCACTCCCATTTGTGGATTTTTTGAGCGGTGGAGCCCCCTGGTAGGAGGTTCTGTCTCCTCCACTCCATTATGGCCAATTCATGCTTCATTTCTTTGTCTTTTAGTTCCAGGGCTATCTATCTCATGGTCAGCTTTCTGCCTGGCTGCTTCTATGTCAATTTGCATCTGTTTTAATTCCATTTGTCTCCTATGCAGTCATTTTCTTCTGCTTGAACCCTATGGAGCTTCAATTTTTTGGTAACTTCACTTTCAGTCATTTTGCTGTTTTTCCTGTCCCTACTTCTCTTGCCTGGAGTCAGCAAACAGGAAAAACAAACAAGTAACCACTTTGTTCTCTAGCGAACACCCCTAGAACTCACTTAATCACGGCCAGTGTCTAAGGGCAATAAGCTGTGCACGTTATCCTGCTTGACTATACCACTAGCTGACAGAATACAAATTTAAACAACTATCACATAGAGATCTATCATTCCCAGAGCTTTCGGCTCAACTCTGCAGCTGCCCAGCCAGTCACACTCCCTACTTTCATCTGTCTTCTCACTCAGGACAGAGCCAATGCACACAAGATGACATTTGGAAAGATGAGAGTTTGTTGATGAACCTGATAGTTAATAGCTGCTGCTGGAAATACAGTAGTGGAGTATACCAGACAGGTTAAACTAATCAGGCCTTTGGAGAATTTACAAGGGGAATCCAGAAAGTTTATAAATTGGGATTCTGCAGAAAAGTATAGGGGACAGAGCCAGGATTTCCACTGACTTGCTGTGTGACCTTGCCCAAGGTCACATCTTTCCCCTCCTCTGGTCCGGGGTAGTAAAGTGTGACCCATGTGGGGAGGGAGGTACCTGTGTCACAATTTGCTATGAGTGTGATAGAGCATAACCCCCAGAGCACAGGATTAGCAAATTCAGAGGGAGCAAATCTTTTGGATGATTAAATGCCCTGTCACAGTTTGTTGCCATTGTGAAGTCTCCACTGTAAAAAATGGAGAACTACAGAGAGGTATTTTTCAAAATAAAACCTCTATGTATCTTGTTACAATATGAACATTTTAGTTCTCATTTCAACTGTTTTTTAAAAACAAGCATCTAGACATATAGATATGGTTATTAACACTTTTACTGAAGTTTACAGAAACATTACACTTCACTATTTATATTTCAGTTGTGTTATTTGAACCAAGATACTCCTCTTAAAATTATACAATGTACATTTTAGTTAAATATCCAATCTATGCACACCAGTTGCAGCTGTACTCGCTTCTCAGTCAGGTTCTCTTCACTGGTTCCCTCTGGAAGGTAGGGCACGTACCCAACTCATACAAGAGTCACACTGGACCTTTATTAAAGTAATAGATGAGAAAATGAAATCAAAACAATGGTACAGATCATTTCAATTAACTGGTAAAAAATTTACAATATGTTCAAGGAATATTTTATTACTCAAGATATGACTATTAGCAGTGGTGGAAATACCTGCTATTGTGGAATTATTAGCGAAATCTTGATCCTTAGGTTATGATGTTGGGTCAATATACAACTGGCTACAAGTTTTGTTCTTATTCTGCAAATAATCTTCTCCTTATTTATCTGCTCCAACATATGGTGTTTGATACCATTGTGTGTTTCTTATTTTATTTTGCAAGTCACATAATTGCAGCATAAGCTGTAGCTCTCCACACTCTTGGAGGGGAAAGGTAGTCAAATGCTGATTACATTGTGACCAAAAAACTGTAACTAGAAATCTTGATTTATTCACATCAGTTACTCCAACTAACTAACTGGTTTGCAAATACTTATTGGTGGTCATATTTTAAATTATATTTGGAGCCTCAGTCTATGTATCTCCAAATTTTGGTTTACTGCTGGTGGATGTAATGCTATTCAAATTGATTTCACAGCTTTATCAATAGCAACCATTCACTCTTGCCACATTTTTAACACTACTTAAAATGACTTTATTCCACTCTTATCTTCCCATATACTTAGTGAGCCCATAGTATATGTAACAAAGTTATTACCCGACTCTTCCATTCAAAAAAATTGCTCTTTTTCTTGTAAACGTAGTTACAGCCTTGTGTGGTTTCTACAGTACTGATGTCTTTATGCTGTAAATATGTTTCTGCAAACTAACACCACTTCTAATTAGAAAAAAATCATAATCATGCATCATTAACAATCAATATTGAATATCTGGCACTGAATACCTTTAGGATTACTTGTCCACAGTTGTGCCCACCACTTTGTCTCTTGTGTTCCACTCTTTTGGTTTTCCAGTTCCTTGGTAGAGGACGGACCTGAAATTTGAAAGGACTGTACCATAGCTGACTGTATAAGAGGGTTTTGCTTTTTCTGACAATTTCTGTACGTTTTGTAACCTGTTTTCTACTTGCAACAACTCAATGCATTCACTTGCTTTCATATAATTGTATCAGAGTCTTACGCTACATATATCATTTGATTTGCTGTGGCCAGTGTTGCTACCAACACTGGACTCATGCTAAATGCTAGTGTTTTGTGCCCATGTTCAATGAAGTAGTTAACCAGGCTCAAAAAAAAAAAAATCACACAACTTCATTCAATGTCCATTATGAAGCACAGTCAGCACAAGCGAATGCTGTGTCCATTTCTCTTTGGAGCTGTCTGGAAGATGATATCCTCATTGTTACAGTTTTTAAAACCAGCTTTCACAATAACACTACATGTGAACTCTGAAAGCATGTGTCTTAAAAGAAAAAAAAACACCTCCAAATTCCTCAGGAATTCCTTTCATATGTCATCTCATTACCCAAGGGGTTGATTTTTAACCATTCTTAGGTTTCTATTAATGTTACCTGTAAGTGTACATGCATAAGCATGTTATTGGAAATTATAAAAAATTGTTGAAATTGATTTTTCTAAACATTACATCTGATAACCTCTGCATGCAATGTCTCACTAACACACGAGAAAAATCATATTGTCAATTCCTTGACTAGAGTGCAGACTATATTCTTTATATTTACATTGCCAACAGAACAGTCTTCAAACTAGCATTTTATTTCCTAAGCGGCAGTTCTCAGAATTGCAAGACTTACATTAGTTCCATTGTCATGTATTAAAGTTATTAAAAACTCAAATATCACTGGTACACAAGTGTATCTGAATCCCATATAATACATTAAGTACAGACAATCCCAAAGTATAACAATGGAAAACATCTTACCATAATAACCCAAGGATTTGGTGCATTGAAAGGAAGCCATATCATGACTTTGCAGAGTGGAACTCTGCAATCATTAAAAAAAGAATTAAAAATGCAGTTACGTTTGCCTGTGAAGCAAAGCTGTCAGTGTGGATTACTTTCTATTTCCCAATTTCAGGGAATGTTTCCTACTGCTCATTCCTCGACATAACTGCAAAAACAATGCTAAACCTGTGCTTAACTGCCTTTCTGAAAGTGGGATGTGCCCATGTTGGGCATGAAAGCTTGTTGACATTTACCTTCTCCAGTTTCATTCGTCTTGCTCTGCCTGACAGAATGCAAGCGGCAACTACTGACAAGATGGCTTCTACCTGTTGACACTCAAGCAAGTTGTTAATTTGGCACAGAGAACACAATGTGATGTGTAACAAAAAAGGCATGGAAGGGATCCTTACTGTTACAAAAAACCTAAGTCAGTCCATTTACAAACCTTGTGCTTTTAAGATCTCACATGCTCTGTTGTACTTTAAAAAGTGACTAAGCAATGCATGTACTGATGTTGATGTCATGGCCCCACTGAACTGTATATCAGAACTAATGTAGCCCTATACATGTCATGGATTGTATCCAGTCAGGTATACACACCTCAAATTACTTCTGAGTACAGGTTTGGCAGCAGTAATTACAGTGAGATGCAGTAATTAGAGGTTTGTATTCACAATTCCAAGCTATGTGGAGTTAAACATGTCTTAGCACATATTCATCTGATGGTTTGATCATCAATAATTGATATTTCCATGTAGCATCACAATAAGTGGCCTACCTTTCCACTTGTTTTCTTGAACACATCAATAGTCTACAACGAGTGTCGAAATAGTTAACATTTCAAAAACCATCCAAGGAATCAATCCAGTCACCTTCCATGTTTACAGCTATTTCAATTTACCTCAGCACCTAGCCATCTTCCTAGCATCAGGTCACGAAATACAGTCTCATACAAGCCATTTCTTAGTTTGGCCTCCAGTCTCTGTGTAACCTTGTGGGTCAGTACAAATCTTACTAGAAAAAAATGCATATTACAAGCATGGTAAGAATTACTTTTTCCTCGGTTTGACCATCATGAATGCTGCCGTTCATAAATGGAAGTATGTTAACAAATGGTTTAAACACAAATGTGTGGTAAGCAATATCTTTGAGAAGCTATTCTTTGCCTTCACCATCCTCCATAGGCATGTCATCAACATTTCTTGGATCACAGCTTGCAACTTCTGCCACTAGACACTCTTCGTCTGTGTCTGTGACCTCCACCTTGGTGAGATACATCACCTCCCATTTCTCCAATCTTCTGAGGAAATCTCGCTGTCACCCACAGCAGTTTCCATTTCCATGTTTTCTTGTGATCTCTTTTCAGGGCCTAACGTTGGGGGCACTTTAAATAGTTTTAGGTGGGAGATACTGTACATAGATCCTAAAAGTTTCCCTGAGATGGTTTCCAGTTTAACTCTTGCCCTCGACAGTGGTAACTTTGTATGGTCCATGGTTAGTAGGTTGCAGCAGCTCCCCCTTTGTTTTCCTTCTCACATTCAGTTATGTGACACTGTCCAACCTCCAAGGGGAGTTTTCTATGTTTAGAAGTCTTAGTTTTGGCAAACCATGTTTGTGGTTATTCCCTAAGAGTCAGTTCTATGTCAGCATCATTCAGGGGTGAAAGTAACTTACAGGACTTACTGGTACTGCGGGAGTCCTGAGGGGGCATGGCCTCATCCAGAAGAAGTGTGGCCTCTCAAGATTTAAAGGCCCTGGGGACCTTGAATAATTTTTGCTGCTCTTATGTGGACAAATTGGAGAAAGTCCAGAACTTTCCTGACATGTGGTGCCCAGAACTGGACACACTACTCCAACAGAGACCTAATAAGCACAGAGTAGAGCAAAAGAATTACTTCTCATGTATTTAGGGTGACCAGATGTCCCGATTTTATAGGGACAGTCCTGATTTTTGAGTAGTTGAAGTCTCCCATCACCACCAAGTCCTGTGCTTTGGTGGATTGTTAGTTTTAAAAAAGCCTCATCCACCTCTTCTTCTCTTAGGTGGTCTGTAGTAGATCCCTACCCTTTTTTCTTAAACCCCTTTTATCCTTACCCAGAGACTTCCAAGAAGTCTTGTCTCCTATTTCCATCTCAGCCCCAGTCCAGGTGTGTATATTAATATACAAGGCAACACCTCCTCCTTTTCCCCCCTGCCTGTCCTTCCTGAGGAAGCTGTACCCTTCTATACCAGTATTCCAGTCATGCCTATTATCTCACCAAGTCTGTGATGCAAAGTATGTCAGAGTTGTGTTTATTTACTGCCATTTCAAGTTCTTCCTGCTTATTCCCCCAGGGCCACCCAGAGGATTCAGGGGGCCTGGGCAAAGCAATTTCAGGGGTCCCTTCCATAAAAAAGTTGCAATATTATAGAAGACTATTCTCGTGGGGGACTCTGCCCCCCCCCCCGTATTCCCCATACTTCTCACATAAAATACAGACATCTAAGATACTGATTTGATTCCCACCGCTCTGTCTTGTCTCTCCTTTATCCCTGCTATAACAGCCCATGCACCCCCCCCCCAAATTCTGACCCTTCTCCCAGGTCTCCCTGTTTTTGGACTTACCTGTAGGTTTAGTCATCTGCCCCTTCGAACCTAGTTTAAACCTTCTCACAAGGTTAGCTAGTCTGTATCCAAATATGCTCTTCCCCTTCCTCAATAGGTGAGCCCCATCTCTGTTTTATCAGTCCTTCTTCCTGGAACAGCATCCCATGGTCAAGGAAGCTGAAGCCCTCCTGGCAACACCATCCTCATAGCCAGGCATTCACCTCCAGGATGTATCTGTCTCTGCTTGGGCCCCTACCCTTGAACAGAAGGATCAAAGAGACCACCACCTGCACTCCCAACTCTTTCATCCTTACTCCCATAAACTTGTGTTTGTAATGGGGTCAGGACTCACCACCACTGTCACCTCCTGCGGTTGCTCCAGGAATTAGCTCATTAGCCATGGAGCGCTCTCTGCACATGGTGTCTTGCCCATTGTCTGCTCTGCTGGTTTGAGACCTGCATTGTTCCCTGCTCAGCAGCATCCACCTCAGAACACTGCCCTCCAGCAATACCCACTACTCCATTCTCACCCCCCTTCTGGGTTGTGTGAAGGTTTAACAGCAGTCCTTCAGCTTGCACCTGCCTCAGTGGCCAACCACAATCCCAAAGTCTAGCCTTTCACCTCAGGAGCAAGTTGCAGTCAGTCTCAGCCACACTCCTTCATGGCCAGATGCAGTGCAAGGGAAGAAGGGGGCAGAGATCCAGGCCCACCCACTACTCTGAGTCCTGACCCAGGCACCCTCTAGCAGTAGGATCTCTGTCCTCCTCTCCCCTCTCATCCATGTATCTTCCCTGGGCCACTTCCCCTTTGGCCCCTTTCACCTTCTCAGCCCTTCTAATCAGGGGCCACAGCCTGGCAGGTAATGGGACAGAGTTCTCCTCTGCTCCTGCAAAGGAACTACCACCTTACCTCAGGCACCCATCCTTTTCCCTTGCTGCTCAGGGAAACACCCACTTGCCCTAGGCAGCCTTTATATAGGGCCCAGTCTGGCCCTGATTGCCTGCCTGTTTCTTTGTCCTGATTGGCTCTCCACAGGCCTTTGCTGATTGGCCTGTTCCAGCCCTTTTTCTCATGGAGTGGGGCAGCCACCCCACTACAGTGCTAAAAAACGGGTGGACCACGGGTATCTCCTGGGCACTCTGCGAGCGTTAGGCTTCGGGTCCCAGTTTGTGGGCTTTCTCCAGGTGCTGTACGCTTCCGCAGAGTGTCTGGTGAGGCTCAGCTGGACCCTGACCGAGCGTCAAGCTCGGCAGCATGCGAGGGTGCCCCTCTCGGCCGCTGAGCTCTGCCATCAGCCCTTCCTCTGCCCTCTCGCAGGAGGTTGACAGGTTGGTGGTTCGGAGGGAGCTCGGCTCTCGTTGTTGGCGTAGCGACGGTGCTCCTCGTGTGCAGGACCGGGCTGACGTTCCGGGTGGAGCTGCAGGCGGTGTAATCCCGGCGCTCCTCGCCGGGTCAACTCGGTCAGAGCTCTGCTTGTGTTGGGACGGGTTTGGTCAGCTGAGCGTCACCTCCCGCGCTTAGTCTCGGTGGACGACGTCCGCTGCTCTATCTCGCGTTTACCGTTCGCACCACCGTTCCGCCGAGAACTGCCGTTTGGAGGAGGTGCAGAAGCGCTCCGGAAATGACAAAGTCCTCCTCCTCTTCGAAGGAGGGCACGGTGCTCAATAACTGTCCTGTCCATGCTCTGGTACCGCTCAAACCTGGTCCGCCCCGGCTGACCTCCTGGAGTTGTCTGGAGTTTTTTGACAGGATGCACTGTGGTCCCGCAGGGGTACTCCACCTGCCCCTGGAGGAGGGAGGGCAGGGCCTGAAGTGCCTGCGCACTCAGGTCCACGTCTTCCACCTCCAGGCACTGCAGAGGCTTCTTTATGGTGCGGGTGGTCCGGCGTGGAGAGCCCTGGCGCACGCCTTCCTGCGCCGCTTCCGAGGGCTCCGATATGACCGGCAGCTCCTTTATCTCGAAGCGAGGGGTCTTCCGCGAGACCTCTCCGGGCTGCCGGTCTTCTACCAGGACCTCCTCCAGACCTGGAAGCTGACGCCTTCGAGGAGCAGTGGGCGCTGTCCGGGGCTCTCTGCTCGGTGTCCCTGTCCGGCTCCCTTCTTATGACCCTTTGACCTCACTCCTGTCCCTATTCTTTTATTAGTTGTCCCCCGTAATTAGTGGGGTTCTGTGGTCCTGTGGCTCCTCCCCTTAGGCTGCGGGGGGGGGGGGATCCTATAGCTTCGCCCGCCCACTTCCCAGAAACCCAATAGTACAGTGCTATAAAATAAAAATGCCAGATTAGAAGTCATAGGAAATGCTGTACTAGAAACACAGAGGGCATTGCTAAAGCTACTAGCAACTATTCACTTAGAAATATTTTCAGTGATTATTTGCTAGTAAAATGTTAATTAAATAGCACAGTGAGATCCATCTGCACTACCTTAGCAAAGGTCAATGATGAAATGCTAAAAGTAATGAGTAATCATTTTTTTAACGTAAACAAGAAGGAGCAAAGAGTATATTTCAAATGGATTACAAGGAAGGGAGTGCAATTGAAGGAATGGGAGTAGCAGATATGCAATGCAAATATCTGAGCTGCTAGGAGAGTTTCTGCAGACATATACACTGATAAGGGATTCTTCCACATACTCAGAATGTGTGACATGGTTTTTGGAGATGTATGTAGAATATTTCATTGAATCAAGCCTCCTGCTGCAGCCCCTCAGTAGATTATGTCAGACAGAGAGGAGCTGCCTGGCTAGGCATTGGGATGCCTTTGAGGACACAGCCCTAGGAAGCTGAGTTGTCCTGTTCTGTGAGAGGGGAAATAAAAAAGCCTCAGGGCTGGTCTACACTATGGGGGGAAATCGATCTTAGATACGCAACTTCAGCTACGTGAATAACGTAGCTGAAGTCGAATATCTAAGATCGGATTACTCACCCGTCTTCACTGCGCGGGATCGATGTCCGCGGCTCCCTGTGTCGATTCTGGAACTCCATTGGGGTTGGTGGAGTTCCGGAATCGATATAAGCACGCTCAGGGATCGATATATCGCGTCTAGATGAGACGCGATATATCGATCCCCGAGCAATCAAGTTTAACCCGCCGATACGGCGGGTAGTCTAGACGTAGCCTCTTTCTGACTCTGCCCCCACCCTATTTTTGCAAACACTGCAGGTGGCTCACCCCTCCCTGGGCTGGGGCTTTGCTCTCTGGCTGCGCCTCCTCAACCCAGTTCTTTATCCTGGCTCCTACCCTTTGTTCCGGATTTTGCACCTCAGCCCCTTTTCCTTCCCCTGCCACCAGCTGTTTGATCCCCCTGCACAGTCAGTTTCTGCCCCCTGCACATGACCCCTCCGATTTGCCCCCTTTGACTCTCTTTTAGCCCCTGTGAACAGGCAGCAGATTTTAATCCCAAGTGAGGGCAGAGCCAGGGCACTGGCTTCAGCAGCTGTTAGTGGGCATGCTCAGTCCTCCCAGTACAGGGAATGCAGTTAGGTAGCATCCACACAGGTGGGTGATGCTTCTTTAATGGGATAATGGTGGAACCAAAATAGAAACAATTTCTATGCCCTGATGCTGCCAAATAACGGTCACCATGGACCCCTCCATCCCAGAGGTGGCTACATCTCAGCACTGGATGAAGTAACCTCTCGTGGAGACCGTTTGTCGTGGGGTTTGGGATACTCCCGGTGAAATCAGTGGTGGGGACGTGTGGGGTTAATACAGTGGTTATGGTGATGCCGGGACAGCAGACAGCAAGGACCCAGTCCCACGCTGAGCAGCCCCCTCCTGTATCCCTTCCAGGCCCTGTTGGTGGCAAGGAACGGACACCCCATGCCCACCGCAGAGGCCGCTTTCCACCCCACGAGGTGGGCGAGGTCATTTCTTTTAGTGGCCCAGCCTCTGCTGGGGAAAGGGACAAGCTGGTCCAGGAACAGTGTCCCCTCCCCCGCCTCGTCTCTCCAGTATCCTGGGACCCCCGCGCTACAGCGCCCAGGCACCACTTCCCGTCCAACAAGGGCAATTGCCCGCAGCTAAGATGGGTGGGAAAATATCCCAGACGAGACGAACTGAAAAGTGACCGTCAGCGAGGAAACGGGGGGCCTGGTGAGGGGCCCCGGGGGGGGGAAAGCGGGACTCGACAGGGCGCTGATAAAGGATCGTAGGGTCAGACGGGACCGCCGGGGACACGAGCCCTGGCCCAGGGCTGGGCCCCGTTAGCCGGAGCGCCCCGGCTCCCTGGCACTGCGAGGAGCTGAGCTTTCTCGGCCACAGCGGCTGCAGCGCCCGCCAGTCACAGCCCCCCGCGAGGGGCCCGCCGGGGGCGGGGCCAGGCCCGGAAGGCGCCGCCCCTTCCTGTCCCCTTTGTGTTTGCGCGTCGCGGCGGGGCCATGGC
>NC_133790.1:30079254-30094193 GCF_003597395.2 Chelonoidis abingdonii | reverse complement strand
TGGTGCTAAAAATGAAAGCAGGGCTTCAGCTTCAGCCATCAGCCCAGTTCTTAGCCAACAAAAGTCCACCTCAGAAAAACCACCCGCACAACTGTTGCTAACTGTTTTAGTGGCAACATCAGTAGAGTTGAGCACCTTGATACCTCGATGATAGGACATTACAAGTAGATTAGAAATACAGGCAGATGCATAGACAGTGGTGAGATCAATATGATGGTCTCTAAAGATAAACAGCAGGCCTGGGATTTTCAAAGGAAACTAAGGGAATGCTGGGCCCCGGGAGCGGGGGGGTTGGGGATGTCTGGGGGTCAGAGCCAGGGCTCTGGGGTGGGGGCAATGGCGGGGGCCCGGCTGTTTGGAGCGTGTCAGTGTGTGGGGCTCAGAGCTGGGGACTGGGAGATATCTGGTTGGGGCCTGGAGGGGGGGTGTCCATGTTTAGATCCAGCACATGGGCAGGGTTGGGGGAGGCAGCTGGGGAAGTGAGGGGGGGAATGTCTGAAGTTAATTGTCAGGGATGTGGGTGTGGCCCGGGAGATATTGACCAAGGGGTCCTGCGTTTTCTCTCTAAAACCTGCCCCCCTTTTCACCAGCCCGTCTTGGATGTTCCTTGCTGTGGTTGAACTAGCCCTGGAGAGAAAACAGGTCTGAGTGCATCTCAGGGACTCTGCTTGGGCATCCTCAGGGCAGGCTGGGCTTTGAAGTGCAGTTGTGAAGCCATTTGTACCAGGCTGTAACCCTCTCCCCTGCTTCTCCCAGGAGGCACCAGAAGAGTCTCTGCCCCCTCTGCGGAAAGAGAGAGAAGTAGACAAAGCCGAGGAGGAGCAGCAAAGTGAGGAGCTGCTGGTAGGTGCCCCCTGCCCCTCAGGTTTGCCTGGGATCAGAGTGCCCTGAGCGATGAGGTGAATGCAGGGCCCAGCCTACCAGGAAACCATCCCCACTGGAGTCCAAGGAGCATGCAGGGTCAGACAGGTGGGTAATGTGATGTCCTTAGGATGCAAGAGGCTGCTGTGGAGGAGAGGGTCAGACTGTGTGTTAACCCAGTAACCCTGCCCACGGGCTCTCTGGATGTTACAGTGAACGGGGTGTCTTTATAGTGGTGAGGGGAGATGGAGAGGAAGGAGATGAAACATGGGCTGCAGAGATGGGGGAGTGTAGCCCAGGGCAATTTGATGAGGTTTTGGGGAGAAAAGTCTCTTCTGTTAGCGATGTACAGCTCACCCCTGCCCTGATCCCTCCACCCTTCCTGGTCTAAATGAACTTCCCATCACCCACTGCAGGAGATCCTGTGTTCTGGTAAATAATTCTTCCATCTGCAGGAGGCACATTTATGGTTCTCCCTTGTGACTGATCTGCCCTTTCCCTGTGATTGCAGAGACAGACAGAAGTTGAGAGGCAGAAAATCATCTGGGAGTGGAAGGAGCTGCAGGAGTTTTTGGAGGAGCAGGAGCAGCGGTTGCTGTCCCAGCTGGAAGAGCTAGAGAGAGCCATTGTCCAGAGAAGGGATGAGGGCCTCTGCAAACTTTCTGGGGAGATTTCAGTGCTCTGTGAGAGAAGAGGAGAGAAAGGACAGCAGCCACTGAGCCAATCTTTGCAGGTCAGGCCACGTTATTGCGATGATAATATGCAGTGTTTCTATAGGAGTGTCTTAGCCCTGGACCCCAGAGCACTTTGCAAAGGGGGGTCAGGGCAAGGTCCCTATTTTACAATGGGGAAAGTGGGGCACGGGGAGAAGGTTAAGGTCTGACCAAGGTCGCACAGTAAATGCCTTGTACATATCTAACTGCATTTGGGCTTGAGTGTGACATCTCCTTCCCACCATGCAGAGGTCCTCCTGAGCCTAAAGCCCCACATCACCCCAGGTGAATGGGTTTAAGGGGTAGGGCGCTTGCGGGACTCTCAGCACTAGTGGGAATTTCACTTTCCAGGCAGATGCATATTTTCTTCCTTGTAAAGTGCATGGGCAGAAACTTTCCCCGATGACGACGTCCCAGCAGGGATCCCTGTGGGGGCGGCAGCTGCTCTATGGATATGATTTTGAGTGTCTGAAATTCTTCAAACACCCGAGACTCCAATGGTGCCTGCTCTGCAGAGTGGGGGGTCTCCCCAGCCTTGGACACCCCACCTGACTGCATATCCTTTCTCTCTCTCTCTCAGGGTGCTGGAAGCACTGGGAGCAGGTAAGTCCCTGGCTCCTTTCACTCCCCCTCCTGCTCAGTTGTGCTTGAGAACTGCACTAAAGATGGAGCTTCCCCCTGCAATGTTAGTGCCTTTGATCACATCTCCCCTAGTGGCTACCTCACCAGGCGACAGAGTCTGTGACTATCTGACAGCTAATGAGGTCACCCCAAGCTGTCAGACATATGGGCCAGACTCTGCCTGTCTGGCGTATTTATGTGGCCAGATCACATACTCACACTATGTAGAAACTCAGCTTTCAATTTTATAGTAAGTTTCTAATCTTCATGGTTGCAAAGAAACCCTCCCATATGCAAACAGAGATGCTGTTGTCTGTCTGATTTAGCAACGGCCTGAAGCCAGGACTGAGATGGCTGTGAACTCCCCCCATCCTCCATTAATCTCATTCATGTGTCAGCTGAAATGATGCCACTTTAATGTCAACATTCAATATTCCACAGCTGATCGCTCTAGCAAGTGGAATGGGGAGGGAGTGGGAGTGAAACCCTTGAGGGGTGGGAACAGGGAGTTTCTGTAGGAAGGACAGAACAGAGGGCAGATACGAGGACGAATGGAGAAATAGAGGAAGGAAGGGAAATAGAGTAGAAATGCAGGAGCCCTAGCCGGGGTGGGAGGGGGGGGGTGTTCCCACTGAGTGATACTGACTGTGACAATAAAGGAGTTAACAAATGGTAGTAACTCAAAAGTGTATTTCCTATAGAAAGAGCAGACTCTTGCCTTGACCTTGGTATGTGGGTGTCCCACTGAGAGCAGTAGGTGTCCTGCCATGAATGGAGCAGTGTACAGAGTCCTAAATTGATGCCCTGGCCCGCTGGCTGCAATAGGAAGTGGAATACAGCCATCGTTACCATTTAAGTTGGCCACCCCAGGGTTACTGCTTCTGTTGAAGGGCTTAGGGCTCTTGGCATTAAAGGGCCCAGGCTCATTCCCTGCTGAAGATCTGGCCTCTGGGGCCTCAGTGAGCATGAAAGACGCCCACTCTTTAGTCCATGTCTCATTCCTTTCCCCATAATCCCAGTGCCCCTTGTTACCGGAATAACCCAGTGTGGAAGGTGCCTCAGCTCCCCAGACAAGGAGGGTGTCCCAGAGAAAGCTCCCACCCTGTATCCATTCCTCCTCATGTCCTGTCTCTCTGGGCCCATGGAGAGTACAGGGCTGAGGGCAGGTGACTCACCAAAACTGTGATCATCTTAGGCTACAAAGCTCAGATCCAGGTTTCTGGAGTTTGGGGGCTTCTGGGGCTGGGGCCCATTTCTCACCCCTCCTGCTTTCCTTAGCAGGGAGGACAGGAAGTTTCAGAAGCCAGAGCCGGGGTTAATGATGCTGGAGAAGAGACTCTGCGATTTCTCTCTGAAAAGTGCCATGTTGCAAGAGGTGCTGCTGGGATTCAAAGGTGAATTGAAGTCTGGGGTGGCGTCTTCTCTAGTTAGATTGGCTCGCCCTGGGGAGGAGTAGGGGATCTAGTGATGTTACTGCCCCTGAGCTCCATTTCACAGCCCAGCTCAGCGAGTTGCCCTTCCTCATGGGAGTACCCCTGTGGGGCTGGCTCTGTCTGCAGTGGTCTGTGTCACCATCTCAGAGTTAACAGCAGTTACCTTGATACCCGCTAGGAACAACCCCACGAATGCCAGGGCCTGAATTCTCACCTCTCCCTTCCTCTCCTTCCTCTAGAGACGCTGGGACTGGAGCTGGGGAGCGACACAGGTACATTTCTGTCTCTGATGGGCTAAGCAGAGATTTCAGACCAATCACTATGTTATTGTACCAGGAAACTGTTGAATAGTGTGAGCCCCGTGACTGCCCCATTTACTCCTCCTGTGGCATCTGATGGGGATTCAAAGTAAACCCTGATCTCGGGTGTGTTTCCTCTGGAGAGAGGAACAACACCCTGAATGATGTGAAATAGGGTGAGACAAGGATGAAATATCCAGACACTGAAGAGTCTGACAGCTTCAATGAGTGACTGAGCATGGCCACATGGGGGCAGCAGAGTCTCAGATGTCAGGAAGGGGTGAAGCCCAGCTGTGTCCTGAATAGAGACTGACCCTGCGTGAGAAATGGGGCTTTTACTCTGTGTACAGACTGGCTGTGAAGGGGAAGAGAGCCCTAGATTGCATATGGGATCATTTTGAACGAGAAGGGAGCTGCTGTCGTGCGTCTCAGTGTTTCTGTCATTTTCCCCATTTGGTCCAATCCCTTGCGTTCACTGTGAAAGTAAGACTAAAACGTGTATCAAGGCTGAGCTTATATAACTTGGACGTGTGTGTCACGAGGCTGACAAAGAATAGTTGACCTTGAAGTTGAAAAGTGGCAGGAAGTGGGAGAATGAGAATTTCTTTGCTTTAGATCATAACAAAATGGATAATACACCTCTACCTCGATATAACGCTGTCCTTGAGAGCCAAAAAACTCTTACCGCGTTATAGGTGAAACCGCGTTATATTGAACTTGCTTTGATCCACCGGAGTGCGCAGTCCCGCCCCTCCAGATCACTGCTTTACCGCATTATATCCAAATTCGTGTTATATCGGGTAGCATTATATCGAGGTAGCGGTGTATCTCAAAGGTCTGTCTTATTGCCTGTCGCGAGCCACTTGGGGTTGTGAACCAGTGCTTGAGAAACAACAGACTAGATCATTCATTATCTTATATCCCTATTGGCAGTGAATGGGAAGAGGGTATTCCTGTGTATGTGGGCGTACTGTGAATGAGCAGTTGGCTGCTATACAAAATATGGACTGAGTCAAAGGACAGTGAATTCCCATAAAACCACCATTTCAAAAATCTGTTCCTTATTTTAGAATCCCAGCTGTGAAATCAGTCGGCTTGCACCTGTGCCCAGTGACCCTTTCTCTGCTGTGTCTGTGTCACAGCCAGAGAGACTGAAACCCAGCTAGGGGTTAGCAGAGAAGAGGATGAAGCACAAAGATTGGATCCAAAGTTTCACACTTGTAGGATAGTGAAGGCCTCCATGAATAGACAGTAACCAGGTCGCCCCACCAGCGGGAGGTGGGAGAGAAACTCAGGAGAAGTAAGAGGGGAGACAGGCCACAAGCGCCCAGACCTACTCATATCCAGTTCTTGTCTCAGCACTGTACAGATTTTGTCCAGTTGCTGCCTCTGCCTAGATCCCACCCTGCTGGGGGAACCAAGTCAGGTGTTAAAGGGTCTCAGTGGGTTTAGCCCTGGTGGGAAGGGATGCAATAAACTGACTGAGTGTTTTGCCCTTAGGAGAGCCTAGAACATTTTTCTGCAGGGAAAGAGCCTGGGGGATGCGCTGTGAAATTATCTAAAGCCAGTTCTGAAATCTCTCCAATCCCCCTTCTCACCCTGGCAGGCTGCAGAACAACATCCACGTTTCACTCCAGATGGGCCCAGCCTCCCAGGGGACGGGGAAGGAAAATGGCTGCTGTGGAGCTGGCTCAGGTAGGGATTATGAGAGAGTTGCTCCTGAGTTTCTTCTGGACTGTGGGGGGCAGTAAACACATAGGAGAGGGGAACAACAAGGAACAACTTCTTTAGATGCGAGGTGTTTTACCCACGAAAGCTTATGCCCAAATACATCTGTTAGTGTTTAAGGTGCCACCGGACTCGTTGTTTTTGTGGATACAGACTAACACAGCTACCTCCTGATACAGGAGATGGGAGTTCTGGGGAGTTTAGTTTGGAGGTGGGAGGGGGCAGGAAATCCACAGGGTGGAGAAAAGGAGGATGACAGGCTGTGACAAACCTGCTGGGACTTGTTTAACCTGGGGCTCATGTTCTAGGAACAGACCCATGGGGTTTGAGGGAGGAAATTGGCCTATTTATGGAACAGAAAACACTCACATGGACAAGGCTGGGGAAGTTATCAGACTGCCAGTGCTGAAGCTGGAACCTACTAACCAGTGGGTCCTATGAGATATGAAGGAGGCAACCACCAGTGGGGCGTAGGTCATATGCCCCATCCCCTCGCATCCAGCTGCTGGCAGTGAGGAGGGTATTTGGATTCCCGCCAGAGGGCTCCATCTCCTATGTCAGCCTCTGTCTAGCAGGTGTGTCAGACCTGAGAATATCCTGCTTCCCTCTATTTCCTGTGAGAAATGAGGGACTCTTTCTCTTCTCACCCTGATGCCTCCTGAGTGGGGTGTGAGTAGGACTCTGCTGGTTGCGTCCCAGAGCTTCCATTTGACTGGTCCTGCTTCCCCATGACTAGTCGGTTGTGAATGGGGTAGCAGGTGCTGAGTGGGGGACTCTTGTTTTTTCAGGGGCTGGTGACCTTTGAGGAGGTGGCTGTGTATTTCACCAGGGAAGAGTGGGCTCTGCTGGACCCTGCTCAGAGAGACCTCTACTGGGATGTCATGCAGGAGAACTATGAGAAGGTGACCACTCTGGGTAAGGATTTCTGTCCCTTGGTTATTAGAAAGGGAGATGAAGAGTTAAAGTTCAGGTCATCTCCATAATACAGCCTTAACTCTGCCCTGTTTCAGCAACACCTGACATGCCAGTGACACACACATTAAGTCTCTGCCTTGCTGCTAGAGAACACTTTGGGAGCAGAGCTGAGGAGCTGTAAAGCACAAAGTCTAACATCTCCTGTTTGATAAGGCAAAATGCGGGTGTAGGTTTGGCATAAAGAACAGAAGCTGCCTACACCTCTGGCCAACATTCAAACCCTGATCCCGCTCCACTCAAACCATCTCCAACTTGCAAAATGTTTCCCCCCCTTTACCTACCGCTCCTGATGATTCCTTCTGAGACATTGCCTTCATGTATCCCTGACTGAGCCCTGGAGACAACTGTCTTGTACGCCACCAGAGTGCTGACAGTCCTCACGGCAAGAACACACCCTTGTGCACGTTTGCTGACACAGCCTGCAACGCAGCACTGAAATGAGGCAAATTTGGTCCTTCAAGGTTCACTTGCACCTCTCTTCATATCACAGTCACAGCTCTGCAAAGCTACTTGAACTAGTTCCTCCACCGTCCAATTACAGCTACAGCTGACACAGTGCATGCAGATCAGTGCTGGTATTCCAGTCTGTGGAACACAACACAAACAATGGCGTGTTCTTTTAGTCCTTCCTCGTAGCTATTATAGGTTCATAAATTAAAAGGCCAGAAGTTGGGTCATGTGCTCAGACCTCCTGTACAACAGTTACTGCTGTATTGGCCACAGCATGTCACCTAGAGACAGCTAAATACTGTGACAGCTGGAAAACATAATCTCAACTACACATACAAAATGATAGGGTCTAAATGAGCTGTTACCACTCAAAAAAGATCTTGGAGTCATTGTGGATATTTTCCGAAAACGTCCACTCAGTTTGCAGCGGCAGTCAAAAAAGCAAATAGTGTTGGGAATCATTAAGAAAGAGATAGATAAGAAGACAGAAAATGTCATATTTCCTCTGTATAAATCCATGGTACGCCCACATCTTGAATACTGCGTGCAGATGTGGTTGCCCCATCTCAAAAAAGAGATGTATTGGAACTGGAAAAGGTTCAGAAAAGGGCAACAAAAATGATTGGGGTATGGCACAGCTTCCCTATAAAAGGAGATGAATAAGCCTGGGACTTTTCAGCTTGGAGAAGAGATGACTGTGGGGGGATATGATTGTGGTCTATAAAACCATGACTGATGTGGAGAAAGTAAATGAGGAAGTGTTGTTTACTCCTTCTCGTTACACAAGTACTAGGGGCCACCAAATGAAATTAATAAATAGCAGGTTAAAACAAACAAAAGAAGTATGTTTTCACACAATGCACAGTCAACGTGTGGAACTCTTTGTCAGAGGATGTTGTGAAGGCCAAGACTACAACAAGGTTCAAAAAAGAACTAGATAAGTTCATGGAGGCTAGGTCCATCAATGGCTATTAGCCAGGATGGACAGGGATGGTGTCCCTAGCCTCTGCTTGCCAAAAGCTGGGAATGGATGACAGGGGGTGGATCCCCTGATGATTACCTGCTCTGTCCATTACCTCTGGGGCACCTGGCATTAGCCACTGAACAGGATACTGGACTTGATGGACCTTTGGTCTGACCCAATATGGCCGTTCTTATGACAAGAAGTTCTCTGTGGTTAAGAGTCTGAGTCTTCATACGAATGTGCTTTTCAGTCTCTTCGATTCATCAGTTTGGCTCATACTGATCTGAAATTCCAAATTCTACAGTTAATATTTTCAATACTGCTTCCCCAGAGAGGCAGTGGAGGCCATGTACTAGCTGAGATAAATGCCAAGTGACTGAGATCAGTCGGGGGACAAATAGAAGGACAGTTTCAGCCGAGGTGTGTGCATAATGTTGTAAGAATACGGGGATTTTGTAAAAAGGTTCTTTTTTGGGATGGGGGGGATTGGGAGGGAATCTCAGGAACTCCTTGCTCAAATAACCCCAAATTTAAACCACTATCCATGCCCTGCATACCCATAGCAAATGTCAAAACAGTCCGAGCACGCACCTGGATTTCAGAGCATTTAAATTAGTCAACTTTTAAATAGTTTTTAATGTGAGAGTCAGCTGGGCCATTCCACTGACAGAAGACAGTGTGAGGTTCCTATTCTTAGGAGAAGGGAGAGCAGGGAGCAGTGGAGGGGATAAATTGATGGGGTGCTGGTGACATTGCAGTACCACACAGCAGGGAGGGCTGAGGGCAGTGGGAGGTGGGGGAGAGGGTATCCTAGTGAGTGACAGAGCTAGCTATACCTCTGTCCCCTTCCCAGGATCTCTAAGCGGCCCCCCACAGCAAGTTATTAGCCTCATGCCTTTCCATCTCGTGGAATGGATTTCTGCAGTTCTCTCTCTCCTTGATTAGGCCCTGGGCCACCATACCTGGCACACCAGCTGTGCTTACCCCACAGATCAGGCTGAGTGCAGACATCTTTGGGAGCCTGAGATCAGTGGTGTACAGTGACAAACGCTCCTTTGGTATGCAGAAGGCTGTTTTCTTTTGCAGTAGGAACTAGCTGAGGTAACCTCGGCACCATTAGCAATTATCATTGAGAACTCATGGAAGACAGGTGAGGTCCCAGAGAACTGGTGAAGGGCAAACATTGTTCCCCTTGTTAAAAATACCGAAAGAGGCTGTGTCTCCATTGCACTTTTGGCAGTAATACATTTGTTGATCAGGTGTTTGAAAAAAACACCCCCTAACCGACTAAAGAATTACTGATGAAAAGCACGGGGTGGACAGCACTTTCTGTGAGAGACTCTCTCCTGCTGACAAAGCTGCTGCCACTTGCTGAGGTTGGTTTTATTTTGCCAGCAGGAGAGCTCTCTCCTGCTGGCAAAAAGCTGCTACACAGGAGACCTTACAGCAGCACAGCTGGTTGAAAGATCGTACACAATCTTAATCTGCAGCAAGGGCGATTTAGGTTTGCCACTAGGGCAAAACTGGTAACTACAAGGGTAGTTAAGCTCTGAAACAAGAGTCCAAGGGAGATTGTGGAATCCCCATCATTGGAAGCTTTTCAGGACAGCTTAGACCAGTGGTTCTTAACCTATTTACTATTGTGGGCCGCATGTTATATGGGCTGCATCTACACAATATGTATACTACCTCTACGGCCCTGAGGATTTCACATGGGCTGCAGCTGTGTGCTGACTGGGCCGCAAGTGGCCCGGGAACTGCAGATTGAGAACCGCTGGCTTAAACAAATACCTGTCAGGGATGGTCTAGGTGTACTTGGTCCTGTCTCAGTGCACGGGCTGGATTCAGTGACTCCTGAAGTCCCTTTCTGCCCTGCGTTTCTGTGGTTCTGTCACTTTATAACATTCACCATACACTGGGGGATTTTCATACTCCTTTCCATTGCCTGACTCACTATAGTCCCTAATTCCTCAGCAAGTGCTTTCCTGATATCCAGCACCGTGACATACTGCCCTCAGTGATGTCCCCTTAACTGCTCTGAGCTCCACCAGCCCCAGTTTCCCTGTTACTGTCTCATTATCCTTGCGTCTCTCTGTTGGTAGGAAGCAGTTCCAAGGTAATTTCCCTTTGACTTTCCATGATGTGGAGTTACTTTCCCTGGGTTTTAGAAGCCCCTTTGAGCAGGAGTGTCTGGCCATGTGCCAGCAGAGCGGTGGAGAATTAATCCCCTTATAGACAGAGTGTCTGGCACCTTACCTGGAGAGCTAGCTTCAGAATTTCAGTGCTTTAAAATGAGCAGGAGTTTAAAATAAGGCCATGCTCTTTGTGAGACATGTCCCATGAATTCATCTGATCTCACTTGTTTTCCTTCATCTGAGCAGGGTTACCAGTTTCCAGACCTGAGGTGATGTCCCAGCTGGAACGAGGGGAAGAGCTGTGGGTCTCAGATCTCCAGGGCTCTGAGGAAGGAGAGATCCTGAGAAGAACCTTCCCAGGTGAGGAATCATTAGTCCAACAACTCAGATACGGTCTGTGCCGGAAGAAGACAGCTGGGATTCCCTACTAAGCCCTTGAGAGCTCACTGAGCCCAGATTGTCCCTCAGCAGGTGTTATATCCTCAGGGCAGATATGACTGATGGCTTGCTTCCTTCCCATCCTGAGCAACACGTGGCAATAGCTCCCTTCATTACCTCTCTTCATCCTGAGCTTTGGGATGGGATGTGGAGATAGAATTGATCCCCTCCTCTTTCCCTTATAGGGAAGAATTTGGGGAAATTCATTTCCTGATATATCCCGCTTTTCTCCAGCACTTCCCCTTGGTTTCCTCTCCCCTTTTCCATTCCTGCTTCTGAGGTTTCTCTCTGTCTCTCAGGAGATGGTGAAATGGTGAGTGAGAACAGGGAGCACAATCCGCAGCAGGAAGATGCTGAGCATGTGGAACCGCACTGGGAAGTATCACAAAGAACGAAGGGGGACATGTCCAGGAGTCATGAGGAGAGGCAGCAGGGAAAGCAGCCAGTGGAGAAAATGGGCAAATCCATCAATTGTGAGGAAGATCACAAGGACCTCCAGGAAACCACACCACAGCAGAGAATCCTCATGGGAGAGAGGAAACACACATGCCCTGAGTGCGGCAGAAACTTCAGTAGACGCTCACACCTTATTCACCATGAGCGAATCCACACAGGAGAGAGACCCTATGAATGCTGTGAGTGTGGGAAAAACTTCACTCGGCGCTCAGACCTTATTAGACACCAGAAAACCCACACGGACGAGAGCCCCTATGAATGTTGTGAGTGCGGGAAAGCCTTCATTTACTGCTCAGACCTGAGGAGACATCAGAGGATCCACAGGAGACAGAGACCCTATGAATGCTGTGAGTGTGGGAAAAGCTTCCATCAGGGGTCACACCTTATTTATCATCGGAGAATCCACCAGGGAGATAAACACCATAAAATCCTTGTCTAGGGTTGGCAAAACATACATTTGTTTCTTTAATATTTTTGGTACTTCCCACACGTGGCCTTTAAGGCTGTTAGTGCCATTTACATGATTGTGGTCTCAGCTCCCCCATGTGAGTTGTCCGGTTCTGCTTTTTGCAGTTAGCCCTTTTTTGGGGGGATCGCCAAAGCCCCGTTCTGCCAGCTGCTTTGCTCTGAGTCGGGGGGGTATGAATCCCTCCTACTAGGAATGTGCGTCAGGCCCAGGTGGGGGGACACGAATGTCCCTAGTTAGCTGCATTGTGGTAAAATCTACCTGGGCCTTGTCTCCATTAGCATTTTTTGCAGTTAGCCAGCTCGAGTGAACTATCCAGATGGAAAATCACAACTCTGTTTTCTGCGCTGACATGACCCAAGTACAATAGTCTGGGCAGGTAGCACTTTTCCCTTGACCTGACCTTCACTTTTCCTAGTCTAGACAAACCATTATCATGATGCTAAAACTTTTGTAAATAACAGAACTCAATAATAATGAGTCAGCGCTGAGTGTGAAGCAGGTTTCAGTGAATCAGAGGAGAATGCAACGGGAAAATGTGTGGTTCTCATTCTGAGTCATCAGATGTAACCTGCTCTAGAATCTCATTTTACGTGAAATGGAAAATGTCTTATACCTCCATAAGATGTAGATTTTTCTCTCTCCTGAAGGCTGTTTGGTCACACAACTGGCAAAATGTAGTTAGGATTTATTGTGGGCTTTGAGTCAAATTACTATTTGCTTCAATAGTCATTTCTTCCTTTACTTTTGCTTCTCCCTCACCCTTCCGAGATTTCATGGGGAAAGTTCAGTGCAGCTCAGTCAGCTGGAGAGAATAATCCCAGTTCTGGGATACGCTACCAAGGAAACAGGAGTGGTTTTAAATTGCCAGTTGAGATGGTGAACGTCTGCACATCCCACACTCTGCAACTAACTGGACATAAGCACAGCGTTGTTCAGTTGTTTTGGTCAGTATTATCTCAGATAACCCAGGGAGTGAGTTCCACATTAAGTGACTTTGAACTACGCAAAATGCCCATGTATTTGATTCTCAAAACAGTTATAATCAAGGCAATACTGGAGGTTACCAGGTACTAGCTGAGATAACTGCCAAGTGACTGAGGTCAGTCGGGGGACAATAAGCAGCATAGTTTCAGCCTAGATATGTTCAAAAGGTTGTAAAACGGGGGTTTTATGAAAAGATCCTTTTGAGGGGGGAGACCTAGGGGAAAATCCAGGGAACTCCTTGTTCGAATAACCCCAAATTAGAACCACTAACTGCCCTGCATGTCCCTAGAGAATAGTAAATGCCAAGACAATCTGAGCACACGTGGATTTCAGAGCAGTTAGATCAGTCAATGTCTAAACAGAAAGTCATGCTGACCCATAAGAGGGTCAGAGCTGATGCTTTGCTGTAATCTCTTCCCAAACACATGGAGCATGTGGGAGTTCAGCTGGGCCCATCCAGTGATAGAAGACAGTGTGAGGTTCCTATCGGGTCACAAAAGTAGGGAGGTATTGCCAACGCAGAGGACAACCGGAATATCATACAAGAAGATCTGGATCACCTTGTACACTGGAATAATAGAATTGAAATGATATTTAATATGGCAAAGTGCCAGATCATGTATTTAGGGACTAACAACAAGAATTTTTACTATAAGCTGGGGGCTTATCAGTTGGAAGTGACAATGGAGGAGAAAGAGCTGGGTGTGTTGGTTATTCACAGGGTGACTTTGATGCAGCTGTGAAAAAGGCTAATGCAGTCCTAGGATCTATCAGGCAAGATATTTCCAGCAGAGACAGGGAAGTGTTAGTACCATTATACAAGGCAGTGGTGAGACCTCGTCTGGAGTACTGTGTACAGTTCTGGTCTCCCATGTTTAAGAAGGATGAATTCAAACTGGAACAGGTACAGTGAAGGGCTACTAGGATGATCTGAGAAATGGAAAACCGACCTTATGAGAGGAGACTCAGGGAGTTTGGCTTGTTTAGTCGAATCAATAGAATGCTGAGAGGAGATATGATTACTCTGTATAAATACATCGGAGAGGGATGAATACCAGGGAAGGAGAGGAGTTATTTAAGTTAAGTGCCAATGTGGACCCCAGAACAAATGAATATAAACTGTCCATCAGCAAGTTTAGGCTTGAAATTAAGTGAACGTTTCTAACCATCAGAGGAGTGAAGTTCTGGAGCAGCCTCCCAAGAGGAGCAGTGGGGGCAAAAACTCAAACTGACTTCAAGACTGAGCTTGATAAGTTTATGGAGGGGATGGTATGACAGGACTGCCTAGAATGGCATGTGGCCCATCGGTGACTGCCAGTAGCAAAAATCCCCAATGGCTGAAGACAAGCTCTGAGTTACTACAGAGAATTCTTTCCCAGGTATCTTCCTGATGGATCTTGCCCACATGCTCAGGGTCTAACTGATCACCATATTTGTGGCAGGGAAGGAATTTTGTCCTGAGTCAAATTGGCAGAGACTTTGTGGGGAGTTTCGCTTCCTTCGCAGCATGGGGCATGGGTCATGTACAGGTTTAAACTAGTGTAAATGATGAATTATTTGTAACTTTCCATCTTTAAACCACGTTGTGAGGACTTCAGTGACTCAGCCAGAGCTCAGGGGTCTAGTACAGGAGTGGGTGATGGATGTTCTGTGGCCTGCAATGTGCAGGGGGTCAGGGTAGATGATCACGATGGTCCCTTCTGACTTCAGTAAGCGTATCTGAGTAAGACTAGACGTTACAATATTAAACTCAACCAGTGATCCATAAGTGACTTGCCGCAAGATGTCAGAACATGTTAGTATTAGAGCTGAGTGGGTTGAATATTTATTTAATTTTATTTCTTGATATAGGAATTAGAAATATCTGACAGGAGCACTGTAAGTTAGGCAACTGAAAACTCTGCTGTTTTTTGCAGATAAGTAGCCTCTGGAATCATGGTTAAAGTTCTTCCCCCCCAGCCCTCCCAAATATGAAATGGTGCCCCTGTGGACAGACACAGATTTTTGTTGTGTCCTCTTGCCCCCCGCCCCCACCCCGCATGGTCCTGTTGGTCTGAATAGAGCCGCCTCGCAAATACAGAAGTTGAACTATGCT
Organism: Chelonoidis abingdonii; assembly: GCF_003597395.2. Taxonomy (NCBI): domain Eukaryota; kingdom Metazoa; phylum Chordata; order Testudines; family Testudinidae; genus Chelonoidis; species Chelonoidis abingdonii. Next base: position 30,079,572 of record NC_133790.1, on the reverse strand, counting down.
TATGGTTTCCGCAGTTCTCTCTCTCCTTGGCTCGGCCCTGGGCTACCATACCCTGCGTACCAGCTGTGGTTACCCCGCAGGCTGGGCTGGGTGCCGACACCATTGGGAGCCTGGGATCACTGCTGTATAGACACAAACACTCCTTTGATGTGCAGAAGGCTGTTTTATTTTTCCAGTGGGGAAAAAGGATCTTAAAATAGCAAACAGTCTTCACGCCTGTGTGTCCCCCGATGGTCAGCGAGGCAGGTCTGAGGCCTTCAGACACCCCAGCAGGGACGTTTTGTCTCTTGTCTCTTCCCCCAAACAGTCACCAGAACA